>NC_052506.1:33487916-33787916 GCF_014356525.2 Nilaparvata lugens
TAAATTGGACTTTGTGACACAATCTACAACACTTTCTTCTCCAGTATTATCCCTCCCTGATGTAAAATGTTATTCAAACTCATCGGAACCCTTTTCTTTACTTTGTTGATTTTAAAATTATGAATATGTGAACTACTTTTCACACTGACGTTCAGCATCGCTATTATAAGAACTATATACCTTTATTCACTTATTCATTCATTTCAATTTATAGTACTACTGTATATCGATTCACTTAGAAACACAGGCAAGAGCCCACAACATCCCCTCATCACCTCATTTTACAATTTTCCCAAAAAAGAGTATTGATAAAATAACTACAGTATTTGACAAATTTATTATTATCATATTATAATAATTTATCATATAAATAATGTATGGAGATAGAATAACAAATTTGGTCTGAATATTGAAATGTTTTGCCAACAATATTGAAAAAAGCACTACACTCCATCTCACACTTATATTATGTTGACCTGAATTCTATTTCTACTTATTATAATACTGTTGAACAATCAAAGGACCGTCACAATAAAATAATATTATTTTGTTAAGTTGAAATAGTTATATTGAATTGTATACGTTTGAAAGAATATTGAAACAATTGCCAACATCAAATTGTCGTTTACTTCCAATTCCAATTCAGACAGCTACAGCTGATAATGGTAAGTGTATTACTATGAACACAGGTGACATTATATTGAGGAAAGTGGTGGCAGAGCAGAGCAGAGCAGAGCATAGAGTGGTCATGAGCCAGGCGCGGCACCGACCACTCCAATAAGCTTCTCTAGATTAACAGACGACTGTTATTAATTGTTGGACGGCTTATTAGGCTTTCGCTAACGACGAAACCGACTCCTGCACAACAATTGGGAATTTGGTGGAAAAGGAGGATTGGTTGCGCGAGAGGGGGGGTTTCGAACAACAGCATGGGACCCCCCCAAATCGATGCTATGTGTTTGCTCATTAACTGGCACGGTGGAGTGAAGATCCCCGTATATTTCACTCATAGCCATAGCAGCCCGCGTTGCTGTTAATCTGCAACGCCGTGCCGAAAAAGGGGTTCCTTTGGTAAATTATGACATGGTGTTGATATTCACAATCACATATGCTACAACAGCACACACATACATGCCCAACATTGGTGGTGGAGGAGATATTTTGCAATCATTACGCTACACAAACACTCATACCACAACATAGGCACTGTAATTACGGAGTTTCGGAGGGTTAAAGGACAAAACCAGGAAACAAAGTATGTTAAAGAGCAACTTCTGATGTAGGAGAGTGAGCGAGAGTAGAGATGTAGAGGGGGTGGAGGGTTGTTGCTAATTAGACCTACTAATCTACGTGGCTTTTACCAAGTGTACTGCTGGTTGCTGGCCACCTTTGTTTATAATAGAGCTACAGGATGAGTATTACGATGATTTGTAATTTGCAATTGTTCATCGCACAAAATCAGGTGGAGTTCCATTTATTCGGCTGTGTGCTTATTTTGGGAGACAACGATTATAGAATTTGAATTATTATGTTATTGACAAGTTCAAAATTCAAAAGTAGCAATTATACCTCGTTGAAATCAAGTTTTTCCACAACAAAAGAAGCTTTAAATATGAATAATTTCTACTTTGTGAATTGGTGTTCCCGTCTTGTTCATGATATACGCTTTGAAGTAGACCAAGTACCTAAACTGATAGAGGAAACTAACTATTTCGAATTTGAAGGCAACCACTAATCTATTGAAAAATCAATCTAAACATTAAATGCATCTGATCTAAGTTATTGAAATATCAAACCTGGTAACTCAAGATATTATCAACCGAATTCAGTTCCCAGATTTTTCTTGATGAACAAGTTGTTGTATAAGCTTCATTTTGATCTATTAAATTTGTGAAATTACTCATTGTACTATGAAACCTACACATATAAGCCTTTGTTTTGATGCAAATCTTTCATGATTCGGCCGTCTATGATTGACAAAGAGGCTGTCATTTGTTATGTGAACGTATTATTCAACTTTGCGTATATTGGATATTTCATATTCGACTTCAACTTTATGAAACGCTCAAGAAAAATAAATTTAAGCTCAACCCCAGGTACTTGACTTTCTTTCTTCGACTCGTCTTTGAATTCAGTTCTACAGTTGTTCTTCTGTAGGGGTCAGTATAAATTCAGAGTAAAGTAAAGCATGAGCACAGGTAATACCAAGGAGCATCTCAGCGTGAGTCAAAGACTTTATAACAGCACGTAAAGCATTGGTTGCGCGACTACACCTGTTGATTTCCGCCTCAATTCCTTACTCTGTCTCCTCCGAGGGACTCTTCACCCTGTCCTACTAAATTGTGCCTCTTAAAAAACTCACGCAACTTTCTTTGTTATACAACGACTCACTTTTAAAACGCGTATAAAAGTTTACAGGTTTTTACATGGACCAGTAGCAATTCTTCCTTGAAGCCATGGCTGCCTAAACCCTTTTTATGTGAAATCAATGGAATATCCTGCCAGTAAAACAGGGTTATCTATTTTGAAAGCACCTATAAGAAAGGGTATTTTCTCAACACCATCTAATGGATTTCCTGACATTGGTAGATTGGTGTATCCAATAAAGTTGAACGACAAGTTTTCAAAAAATATTTAGACTACAGACATGTGTGAGTGATGATTATACCAACCTGAGCATAAAGCGGCGTTTAGAAGGGGGAAGTATTTTTCAAATACCAGTGCTTTTTATCACGCCATTTCCATTCACCTAACATTTAGGCAGTGGTTAATGGCCAGTCTCCACTTTCCCAATCTTTAAGCAGCTTACTGGATGGACAGTTCAGATACCCAAACTTATCATCCATTTTCAACCCCAAATCGTGTGAAAATGGAGACACATCAATTATATTGTAATTGACAACACAAAACCGGAATCACATTTTAAACAATTCCAGTTTGTGTTTTGGTTTGAAGGTTAAAAAGGAACGAGTAATTGCACCGTCTCAGACCTGCCCTAGACTTTTCTTAGACTTTTTGGGTGGATAATGGATAACTGAAATATCATAAATGTCATATGTGATAATATAACAGAAATGGAGAACAGAATAGTCAATAACTGAAGATTTCACACTCAACACCAAAACTGCTGCGAAAGTATTAGGAAAATGAATAATTAGTGAAATTATACATCAAATTGGAGGGAATTTGATCCTCTTTTAGTTCATAATCAGTATCAATCTTTGAAAATTTAAAAAGCCAAAAAGAGAAAAAAATTCTGATATAGCATTCATTCAAGAGCGGGTACTTCGAAAACTACAAACGACATAAACATACATTGAAAATGGAAATTGCAGTAAATTTTGTAAGATTTAATTTTGTTTGAGATGATACTATAGTGAGACCCATAATGTTCTAGATATAAGCGAAAACCCAGAAAATTGTACCTGTCAACCACCCTACCCCCTTGTAAGAACTGTGGAGAACCATCCAATCAGTGCTGCGGGGTCAAAAATTGTCTTTCAAACATTTCCCTCTATAACCTCACGTTGGCTGGATTAAATTCTGTATACTACATACCAGAAATAGATTTGAAGTTATTTACGCTGTTTACTGTATAATAATACTCTACTAATCAAGCAAAAGTAGCCTACTACTTGATCTTTGATGCTTGAACAAGTGCACAACAAGAATGCTCAAAGTATGGAGAAAATGTGTCAGAGGCAGACAGGAAGAGAGAGCACATTTGGCAGCATGAACTCAATTAATATCCAATTTTAATCGGGGAAATGTGAATGATGGCGTCGCGGCCAATTGAAAACGGCCAACTGACACTCACACAAGCACATATACACAACCACACCATCAGCGCAAACCTACTAAAATAAAACACCCTTCCAGCTCTTATTGCACATGCGGCCACGTGCTTTCCACAAATATTACAAAACCAAATAAATCACCACACCAAATCAAATGAAATGACTTCAAGATGGAACAAATTGCTCATTAGTATCAAGACTGTAATAAAATAAAGAATAATAGTATTTTCACAGAGAAGGAATTAATTTTTTTTGGTAGTTCCAAACGAAGATAACGAGGATTTATACACTTCAAGAGTACTCCTTACAAAACAATACCGTTAGTACAATTTGCAGGGAGGTAAATTACAGCAATAGTGGCTTTTTTCGTTGATCAATTTTTCATGATACTGAATCCACCAATATTAAAATTTCAATAAAGCCAAAGTTTGGAGTTAGCAAGTAAACACTTGCTACTTGCTGGATGCCACTACCCAAATTCAACTAATGAACTCAAGTATAATCATAGATTGGTATTGATGGAATATATTTAGCTACAACAATATGGTTTCAAATTCAGCGATTTTTTACTCATTAAAAAGTAGATTTCCATATGAATGCACTTGATTTACAAGCAACAACCAATAAGGTTTCAAATTCAATGATTCTTTACTCATTAATGAAAAGTTTCCATATTAATATAATAATTGTTGATTTTATTGACATGTTAATTTTGTTAACAATATCTGATGAGTAGAAATCACAAATAGAGAAATACACCATGTTCGAGAAAACTCAAATTTCTCCAAAACAGTTTGATGAGCAGCAAATAATATTTGACCAAGCTCTAACGATTATAACAAATGGTTGCAGTGATATGAGCAGTGACAGATGGACAAGTCTCAATTTTTCACTCGTTGTTGACACGCTCAAATGCTCGAATGCAAATTGCTCGTCACCTCCAAGAAAGAAAATGCTGTGTTATGGCCGAGTGGCCATTTGAATGACAGACCAATGGAGCAGTTTCTTTTTCTTTTCTTTAAACGGTCATTTGCTGTTGAAAGCGAAAGAAGAAAAAACGCGCGCGATTTATGATTGACAGACGGACGCTACCTTCTTCAACACTCTTCCGTTCCTTAGAACTATTTCTGCTCATCTTTTTTTTGCTTTTTTAAACCTTCAAGCTTTCATATCCTTTTTGTTAATCTACATATCACTCTTCTCTTCATGTTCTTTATTCAGTCTTTTTGAACTTTCTTCATCACCTCTCTATGATATACTCAATCATGTATTGTTCCTCATTATTCCTTCTAATTTTTCATCTTCTTTTCGTATTCTCTTGATATTTATTTATACTTTCATGAATTGTTTACTCTCTACAACGTATCCTATACTGGGTGTAACTTGTTACTTCTACTCCAACATGATGTCATCATCGATTTTTCTTTTTCGTCTCTGAATTCTTCATCAACATCATCTACTCACATTTCCTTTCAATTAGGCTACTTCCATATTCTTCTTCGTAGACACATTTTCTTTCACTTCTCAATCATCTTAATTGTATTCTTTTATCTCCTTCAGCTTCTACTTCCGACAGATTTATTCCTTCATCTTGATAAATCCTCTTCATTTATTCATTTAAATCATTTTCACTCTTCCATTTCATTTTCCTTCTTAATCTATCCACTTTACCGCTTGCTTTGCTTCCCAAACTTCTTCGTGGGTGAGATTTTTCCAACTTGTTCTCATTTTTCGCAATTTTTGACATTTTCTTCAATAGCTCATTCAGCATTTTCACCTCGTCTAGTTAGTTTACGTCTCCTTCATACTACAGTACCTGTATTTCTTCTACAACTTCCTGCTCTACTATGTACTTATCTCTTTTCAACACTCTCACTCAAACTCTGGTCTCTTACTCTCTTCCCTCTCGTTCCCTCTTCTACAAACTACATTCCCCACTCTAGTCTCTCTCACTCTCTCTTTATCCTTCTCTGTTCACATTTGAAATCGAAGACATTTTTCTGTTTAGCTCGGCTGGCAGGCTGGCTGCACTGCAACAACACAGTGACAGACGGATGTATGCCGTGTCGTTTATTTTCTCGCCACGAATCTTTCATTCTCCAACATGCAGGCGCACGTGTGTGCGTAGAAGTTGGTGTGTGTGTGTGTGTGTGTGGTGTGTGTGTGTGTGTGTGTGTGTGTGTGTGTGTTGTGTGTGTGTGTGTGTCACGTGGATTCTTGGCACGTCGGTAGTGCTACAACTTGCTCACCTGTACACACGTCCTTCACTCCGACCTCCACCTCCACCCACAACCAAATAACACATCTCCCTGTGGTAATAAGAAGAGAGAGGAAGTGAAAGCAGAATATGAAGAAGAAGCTGCAGCAGTATAATCACGAAGGAGATGTGGGAAGAGAAGGATGAATGTTAGAAAATGAAAAAGTAGTAAAGAGAGAAGAAGTTGTAAGGGAAGCAGAAGAAACCAACTCATTCGTCATAGCTCGCGACAAATTTTGTTTTGGAAGTAGTTATACTGCACGTTCTCACGTAGCATACCTACTTGTGAATCGGCGCTGGCTCTTCCTGTAAAGTGTTCGAGGTGTTTAGGTGTGGAGAGAGAGTGAGAGCGAAAGAGATAGACGGTAGGAGAGTGTAAGAGAGAGAAAATGAAAATATGATGAAAGAGGGAATGAAGGAAGAGAATTACATGAAGTGAAGAGAAACTGAAAGGAATAAGAACAAAGATGCGAGAAAATAATGGAGGAAAATGTGTGTAGGACTGGAGTGCAACTTTTCCCCGCCCTCATTAAAACCATTGCCGGGTTCCACTTCATACATCCTGCACACATCTCGCTGCCAGTGAAAAGCAGCCAAACAGCCACAGTACGCAAAAGTTTTCGTACCGCGACTAAAAACTTTGAATGCGCCCACTCGACGCGACGAATGTCGATCACTGACTGAATTTAAAAATCGGCATTACATTCGGTTCATATTTGGTGGCATTGGTAACAGTTTGTGACAGCAATCTCCTACTCCGCTATTCAACAATAACACTATGCACGAATTAAAAAACTTCTATATTGGAACAACTGTTCCAATACACAACTTTTATTAAATTGAGAATAAACTTCAGCAGTAAAAGCTGTTGAGCAGGACATTTTTAATGATTTAGTTTTCTAGATTGTAACAACCAGATATTTGAACAAGAAATGTACCACAGTTGATAACTTATCAGTTAACAATACACTATAACTGTGAATATTATTGTAATATTTTTACGATATACAAGAATAAGATCCGTCTGCGCAACAAAATGGAATCAAATTGATAAAAAAATATGACAATTTGAATTCAAAACGAATGAAACATATCTATCGATAAATTAATCGTACTAATAATAAAATGAAAATTGTTTTACGTTACACTTGATGCTGGTTGACATTCAAATGTTTCCAACAATAATTGGTGATTGTTTTTTTCAAGTAATCAATTGTATAAATGAGAGTACTTGTTATTTTTTCAAGTACAATTAGTTTCAAATAGGAAATCAAATCCAACAATACAGAAGAATAGAATGTTTTGAAGTTGGGGGGTAGACAGTCCATAAGCAGCAAGATTAATTTTTGATTGATGACTCACAGCAAATAGGGTTGCAAGAATGCATTTAAAGCAATGTTGCCTCAACTAGAAAGAAGATGACTGCCGTACTCTATTGAAGGTCATATAGAAAATTGAAGGAGTTCATATTTTTTGTTAATTTCCTATTTGAATTTGCAGGAAGTTGCAGATGAGTTTAGTTGCTATTGAAAGCAGCGGAAAGAGCAAGCTCAGTATAGAAAACCTGATACTTGATCTCTTGGTTATTCTAAATTCATTTTCAACCCTTTCCTTGAGCTAACATTGGATGTATCAATGATCAGTGTGTTAATTTCTTAATATTTCAAAGTACGTGATTATTGAAATCTAGGCAGATTTATCTGCCTAAGTAATAATATCTTACTCGGACATTTCGGTAGGACATCGCATCAGAAACTTACCTGAAACAATAAGAAAATTACAATGGTCAAAAATAACGTACAAATATATTATATAATAGCATGAAAAACAATAGCCTCAAAAATAAAACTAATCAAATAACTCTCATCTGTCAACTTTAATTATTTGTTTTTAAACTCCCACATAAGATGAAATATCACATGCTTCAAAACTTGAGATCACCAATTGAATTAAAATTTTGCTCATATTTGATGAATGAGTAGAGTATTATTTTTTCAAATGTTACAATTTTCACAACAAAAGAATAAAATAATGTTATCTCTAGCTCCAGAGTGATCAAAATTTGCAAAATAAAGGTTCCAGGAGTAATTAATTACTGTCATTTATCAAAACCATCCTACTCAAAAGAATTAAGAGCCAACCAACGTCGCCAACCTGTTACCTGATACACAGTAAAAAGTAACTCGGCAATAAATAAAACGTACTTGATTGAAACATTCAATACAATCCCCAAAAACCAATAAGCCACACCTCCAACAAAGCCAGACATTATG
This sequence comes from Nilaparvata lugens, assembly GCF_014356525.2. NCBI lineage: Eukaryota > Metazoa > Arthropoda > Insecta > Hemiptera > Delphacidae > Nilaparvata > Nilaparvata lugens. Next base: position 33,496,244 of record NC_052506.1, read on the forward strand.
TCTTGACACTATCATCAACTCAATCTGTTACTGATAGATATGTGAAAAGCACGGAAATCTATAATAAAGCTTTTCACATAATAATCGTAAAGAGTAAGGAGCGTAAACGTGGTAGCAGGAAATTTGAGAGGCCAACTACTGATTGTAGGGATACGATAAAAATTCCAGCCGGAGAATCGATCCTTCAACACAGGAAAAAAGGCAACCTTAGTGTGGTTGGACCTGGAAAGCACTGCCATCTATGTGCCTATTCTAAACGTCTAGTATGTGGGAGCATTCTTGCATTATGAGACTTCCCAGGCCTCTGGTATTATTTCTAAGGGCGCAAAAGAAGAAAATCACCTGATAACTGATAATGGGGGCGAAAACCCAAGTAAGATAAAATAGTCTACTGAAAGCTGTGAACGAACAACAGGTAAGTCATAAAACGTAACAGTTGAAAGTGAGGAGGGGATATTGAAAGGCTTCAATGGATATAGCGGCCAGCATCTGTCTCCAAGGTAACGGCTGTCAGAAGCCGTTTGGAAGCTTCGAATGGCATCAACATGATGAGGCCGCTTCTGAGTTTTTTGTTCTCTTGCTGCTACGGTACTACTTTTACTATGTTGCTCCTGTTTATTTTGTTTCTGAGTATGCTGTTTTGAACCTGCTGTAACTGATTTCCTGCAGTGCTGCTCCTGATTTCATAGCTGTGTTGCTGTTTTTCGTCTTGATACTCAAAAGCTATTCCTTCATCGGTACAACATTCTGATGCCAAGAAGCAGCTTCTCGATCAATATTCTGCTACTGAAGTTATCTGCTTCTCCATCAATATTCTGCTACTGAAGTTATCTGCTTCTCGATCAATATTCTGCTACTGAAGTTATCTGCTTCTCGATCAATATTCTGCTACTGAAGTTATCTGCTTCTCCATCAATATTCTGCTACTGAAGTTATCTGCTTCTCGATCAATATTCTGCTACTGAAGTTATCTGCTTCTCCATCAATATTCTGCTACTGAAGTTATCTGCTCGACATTATGCTGCTTTTATTATTTAATTCCTTTGCTGCTAATAAGCTGGTTTTACTGTTCAAAGGTCACTCTCTTATCTGTTTAATAACATCTTGTCAGATGTAACTTTTTGGTCAAATTAGCTGCTTGCTCATAAGCTACTATCTCAGCTACTATATCTCACAATATTTAAATACTCAATATAGTTTTTTTTTACTTTCCAGAAGTACTGTTCAGAAAACGTTTCAGATTCAATATTACTGTTATGAGCCTGCTGCCTTTTCTGCCTCAATTTTACTTCCCAACTACAACTGGTGTAGGTAACAATCCATTTTATGGAAACTACTGTTCGGACCCTCAGATACCCGTAAATGTAACATACTGGAAAAATTGCGTGAATATAGAAGGGAAATAACCGTAATCATAATCCAGATCATATTCTACAATTCACGTGTAATAGAGGCGAAAGTGGACCTGAATAGATAGAATTTTATGATATCTCTAGCAATTTCAGTAACATGCTGCAGAACTGTTGGATATCAATGAGTCTGAATCGACGATTCCGAACCATTGGGACCTGATTTTGAAACTCATGATTGGCTGGAGCACTCATGTGGTACTGGTCTCAAGTAATCACCATTCTAGAGGAGTACTGAGAGAACGTCACTTAAACTGAGCAACAGATATTACACTAACCGCTGTGTTCAACTTCTTCCAACTAAACAGTTTACATGATTTGATTATAAGCTAATTATTAGCAAAGCATTACGAAGCACTCAATACATGGAAAAAAATAGCTTTACATATTCAATGAATGAAACAAACCACAGATACCCAATTAAGAAAATCTGACTCAAGTACTGTGTGGATTTACCTTTATAGATGTAAATCATGAAAATAGCGTTCTTAATGTCCTGCCTTATATGGTATCTGGGTCCTTCCATATACATCAATATTCAGGATTGACTATTCCAGAATCAATTAAAATGCACGTGAAGACGTTTGTAAAGAACAATACATTCCACTCACAACTAACAAAAGAAACAATAAGAGCAATAATCCTCGGTCATATCTTTGAGCTAATCATAGTTCATTCAAACGAAGAAACTATTCTTACATCAATTTCTTTCATGGAAGCAAGTTTTATTACAAGTTCAGTAACTCGCAGAAAATATTCCAAGCACTTTCCACTATTTCACGGGTTATTAATTTTTGTAATGGACACAAACTCTATCTGCAGGGGAATAGCAACCATTTAAAATGGGAAGCCACTTCAAGAGCTATTTATGTTCGGAATCTTGTTTTATCAAGGCGATATGAGTTCAATCTTCATCTCAGTGGTAAGAGTAGTAGGGAAAAGTTAGGAACCATGTTCAATATAATTTTAAATACAGATTTTTAATCAAGGATATGATTTTTGAGAGTGTAGATAATCACATTATAAACGATGAAACACTATAGCTTGTCATGTTAAAATATCATTCATGGAGTAAAATCCATACCAATTTTCTAGAATTCAATTTTTGAGGATTTGAGTTTCAATAATTTTCAATTATTATATTAGATATACTAACTCATTAGTATATACAGGATACATATAAATATATCCAATCATATATGGTATTTGGACCATATAATTACATTTTCATATTAATTTTATTAGGAGAAACAGAAACTATAATATCTGAGTATTGAAAATAATATTTCCAACAATAGAGAGAAATGAATAAATTCGCATTAGCATATGCTGTGGAAAACCTTTGATTATTATTCCAGCCAGTTCATTCGGAAGGAATGCACGAGTTTAAAATTCACTTGTTTTAAAAATTCACTTTCCGTGTAATAAACTGTGTAATACTTTACGAGCAAAGCACAACTAAGTTATTCTGCATTTCAACAACGTGAATATAGAGCATATAGACTACAATGTCGAGACCTTCACAGAAACTCATTAGTATCAGAGCATGGAGAATTTGAGTAAATTTAATTGCGGCAGAGCTAATACCTGTGCAAATACGAAAATTGATTCTGTCAAACTTTGACGCAAACTACGACAATAATTATTACTCCAAATTGCGACAATCCATCTACAGTAGCTCCATATTGTTGTTTCTGACACACACGTGTTTCAAAGCCTGCCAGGAGCCTACTTAGTTCAATTCTTTGCCTATTAATTCTAGTTCGTATAAAAATATAAAAGAATGGAACTACTCAAGAACACATATCAGCAACCTACATGTGGTAGAGTGATAGCTACCATAAAATATAATATGTATCATTCAATGTATAAGTTGCCAGAGTCAATGACAAGTCTTCCCGCCTCGCTGTACGTAATGATACTTTTTGGTGCACTGTGTGTTTTACTCATTAAAGGAATTTTTAGTTGAATTTATATAAATTTTACGATGTTCTACAGACGTTGCTGGTGACCTCGAAGCCCGAAGGCCATAAATACTGTTTTTCAATCAATAACATTTTGACGATTTCTTTAGTCCTTTGAGAATATATTTCAGAAACTGAACAGAAATTCCCTTCGGTTCTCTCAAGTACTGTATGCTCGAAGAAAAAGAAACAAACAAAGACATGCAGGTGAATATTTTCAATCACAATAACACTCTTTCATCATTATTGAAAGAATTGATTCATATTTTCAAGAAATACCTATTGGTTGGGATATTTTCAAAGAGTTGTGACTCGTCACTATCATCAATATTCTGAGATCAGGCAAGAGTGTATTCTCTTTCTCGTCATGATCGGATCTTCGACTTTTCGCAGAGTTGTGACTGAGACGCGATTTACAAAGTTTGCACGCTGCTCGCTGGCACAGACCAAACACAAATCCGCAATATTGGATCAGGCGACACCGCGGCGTCATGTGCCCGCTCAAACAGGATGAGAGAGAGAGAGAGAGAGAGAGCGCGAGAGCGGGAGGAAAAGATAGAAAGAAAGGAAGAGAGAGACAAAATCAGAGAAGACGATACGGAACACTAAGCCAAAGTAGAACTGAAGGCGGAGTGGAAATGGAGAGACCCGAAGGATCAAAGGCCGACTTATCGAGAGGCCAAGGAGATGCAATACTACCACCACTAGAAGGAAAAGCTGGTTAGCAATGTGCATTGAACGTTGAGAAGAATTGGAAATATAGAGGAGAAAGAGTATGATATGGAGGAGAGGGAGAAAGGGTGAAAACAATTGGTGTTAGGAGGAAGAGAAGCAGTGGAAGAGAAAGATGAAGGATGAAAAAACAACGTGAAAACGGCACCGATGAAGGAAATAACGGTGGTAATGATGGATGGGGAAAGAGGAAACATGAAAATGAGAAGAAATGAGCAAACAATAAAACTGTATGATAATAAACAGTATGGAGTAGTAAGAATGTGGAAGAGAGAGTAAGAAAATGGAGTGACAAAGATTGGAGTAAAGGAGAAGCAGTGAAGGGCTAAAGAATGAGAATTGAGGAGAGGTAGAAAGTAGAGGACAAAAAAAACTAAGATAATAGAAAGTAGACCCCTTAAGGAAACATACAGGAGTAAAACATGTAGAGGAGAAAAAATTAGGAAAAAGAGGAAAAGAAAAATGAGAAGTAATAGAGGTATAATCAGTGAGGAGAGATACGGAGGAACGAATCTGGAAGTTAAAATTGTAGATGATCAACGAAGAGAAGTGGAAGAAACCGAGCTATAGGATGAATAAGAAATGTAAAAAGGTGACAAAAGAGTTGAGAAAAAGAAGTACTAGCAAGGAAGGAACTCAAAATAAACTAAAGCAGGGTAATGAATGCAGTAAGAAAGAAGAAGAACATGAAAAGTAGTAAAGGTAGAAGAAGAAGAAGAACGATGGTAGACTAGAGATGTAGGAGTAAAAAAAGTTGAGTACAGATCAAAAGAAAGTAGCTTACTCCACACAAAGTTGCTCTCCAATGATGGGTAAAGTGATTTGGAGCTGCACTCCCCTGCTCACAGTTTTGCATCAGTGGACGAGAATACACAAAGTGACTTGTTTGCACTCACAACCTGTCAAAACAGCAAATCCAAGCCACAGATCCACAAAGGCCACAGCATGCTTCACTTCAGTTTATCAGTTTATGGGTAGTAGCTGCTTTGCAACAAATCCAAGCCACAAGTCGATTCCTGAAGTCAAAACTTTGGATCCTGCATCTGAGGTGTCTTTCACGATAAATTATAATCAAAATCTACAAAAGCATTGCTCAAAGCTGAGCCACAGAAAGCTGCTATTAGTTATCGGAAGCTACACGTAACAAGTTTAGTCTAAAGAGAAACTTTTCATTCTACTGCTGGAACTAATTCAACACCGATTACGTTGATTGCACCCGAATTGATAGCTATAGCCGAAGGAAAGCAAGGCATAGGAAGACCAAGAGAGTAATTGATAAATACAGGCCAATAGAGCCTAATCCTGGTAAGAAGATGATGATGATAGCTATATGTCAGCTTTACTTCAGAGATTATCATTGTACACAGGACTTATTCAACCGAAATTATTAATTTTAATCTAGTTTCAATTGTTGAACATCTAACTCCAATTTGAACTTGGATTCTATTGATGGAGTCTGATTCTAATAAAAATGGTTTAAAGCAGCAAAATAATTAATCGCAGACAACAAGATGTGAACAAGTCAAGATTAAGTTCATACAAGATTAGCATGCTGTCTCAACCAAAATTGGTAATAACTTGGGATTGGGGTTTGTTTCGTTGGACCTAGTACGGAGAGAAAAATCACACTACTATGAAATTGAGGCTTGAAACAAAGAAATTCAATAATGCACTTCAATTTTGTCTGGAATACTTTTTTAGCTAAAACACCAACGCGATTCAGCAAACCAACAGCAGCAATCAGAACACTCAACAGGGAGCAGAAAAGAAACATTGTAAAGATATTTTGACGTAGAAGAGGTGAAGAAGGTTCTCACATACCCAGACAAACACACAAAGGCAGCAAGAATAAGACCGCTTCACGTCTGACAGCTCAGACAGAACCGAATATTTAGGACTAGGAAAACAATTTGCCAGCATATAGTAGGACGGTATATACACGATTAAACGGAAGATAAAAATGTAATAAATCACAAACAGAAAGGAGCAGACTGTTGGCCGGAAGAGTGAGGGAAAACAGGAAGGAGAGTAAGAGGTAGAAGGAAAATAAAAGTAAGAATAACGTAATCCAGCCGTGAAGGGTTGCCTACTGGCCATTTTTATAGCAAGACCTAAGACCAGACAAAGATGGCTACATCTTTTCCAATATTTTGCTGGATATTGCTTTCGGGCGGGAAAGGCCGGCCAGCAACGCTGAAAAACGAGCTCACAGATTTCCAACGACGTTCACATGTATGAGAGAAACTTGCATTAACTAAAGCAGACAACAAACACGCGCCGGCAATTTCTGGAGCGGAAAAACTCGATAACGGAGCCATGAATGATGGAGAAGAATCGCATCAAATTATCAATTACAACACGTCAGTTATTGGAATCAATCATTTCATCACCAGTTAACAAACAAAACGATTCAAGAGATGAAAATTAAGTTTAGACATCTAATCGAACATGATATTTAGAAGATTCCATACCAGAATTATAAGAAAGCACTGTAAGTAATATGCTATGCAAACAATCGATTGGATTCCCCATATTTTTGAAAACTGAGTTTTTTAATCTGAAATTGTACTTCCAAAAGACTGAAAAGTGAAAATTCTGTTCTGGAATATGAAGAATCCGCAACCATTAACATTGAAAACAGAAATCACGCTACCTGAATATCTGATTTCGAAACCTTACAAAATAATGTTACAAGTTACAACTGAGATAACCTTAGAACAGTTACCAAATTGAAATTTATTATTTTTGCAATATTACATTTTCTTTGGCTATAGGAGAAATAATGATTGATGAATAGAGCTCAAGTTTTAGGTCGACTTTGAATAACTGAAAATGATTTTGGAGCACATTAATGGAAATTACTGGAGCTGGTGTCAAGCAGCCACCCTTCAACAAGGGAAACGAGAGCATTGCGCTCATATCATTGGAGCGATTAGATTGGATTTGATCAAATTTGCTGTTGAAATTAAAAATTATGCATAGAGATGGAAAGAATCTAGAATTGATTCAGGAATGTAGATTGTATTATGAAGAATGCCAAAGAAGAGTTTCGGAATGAATCTTGGTTATTCTTAGAATTAAATTATATTCAGAACTGCTCAATCATGGAAAAAGAACAATCAAAAATTGAAGAACAAAATTGCTTTTGAATAAATGATGGCCGAATACAATATTAATAACTTTCAGTAAGTTCTTTCAAAATTCTACTCTATTTTAAAACAGTTTCAAGGCTTCAACAAAAATAATCCAAACAGGATGCCATAGGCGGTCATCACCTAGAGTCGAAATAAGCATATCAACAATCTAGCATTTGCTGTTTTTAGGTCAGAAAAGAAAACAAACATGAATGGATTCCGACAGTAAAATGTGGAACGCAAACAAATCTTACAATATAATCTGCTTAGTGTGTTTGGTGCGTCTGAAAGATTTGGGTGCACAAGATAGACAGGGCACAGACAGAGCAGAGCCTCTTTGATCATGAATTGAGTTCCCAATCTGCGGTTAGAAGCACATGTGAGTTACAGAACAAACGAGAGGAAGAAGAAAGAACCAATAAAAGAACCAGATAAAAATAAGGCGAAAATAAGAAAATGATGAAGGTATAAGATTAAGAAAAAGAAGAGGAGGAGGGTGATGAATAAGAGGAAGCGAAAAAATCAAGGAAAACATAAATATAGTAAAGAAGAGTGGGAAAAGGAGCAAGAGGAAATTTGAAGGATGAGTGAGGAAAAGCATAAAAATGTTGGTGTTGATTGATTGATTGATTGAGTACTTCATTTATGTAGATTACAATAATACTGGCTTTTACACTTATACAGTAGCTTACAATACAGCAAAGTTTTAGATGAATTTACATAACATAAACTAAGAAAATAATTATTGAACTGTACAATGATATGAAAAAAAGCAATTTGGAATAACAATACAAGATAATATTGTAATGCATCTACATAAATTGGCGGAGCTTTGGACATATCAATGTCCATTCTTTGGAAAGAATATAAAAATATCCTTCCCAGTAACTCTCTACCAAAAACGTTAAATTCCATTTATACGACTAAAGATTTGTTCACAAATAAAAATTTTGTACAAGTTTTAATATATATGAAAATTTAGGAACAAATCATATGATTAATAAGGTGATGTAATTATGAAATCAAATGAAATGAAATTATTGAAATGAAGTAGACTAATGGTGGATCAGGGTAATCAATATTCAGCAATATCATAGAGAAACAATAGCATAAGTAGATATCCCATGGTATAGGGCGTTTATGTCGCAACTTTTACTGTTATCTCAAGCCGATAGTCCCCGTAGTTCTCTCCCAAGAAGCTGTGTGACGCTGGTTGTCTATCATATTGTGTCATTTATACTCTCACCCCAACAAAACAGTAAAAATCGACAATGATAGGCTTGAGTTAACAGTAAAAGTTGCCCTATACTATGGGATATCTACTTGAGCTATTGTTTCTCTATGGCAATATACAGCGGTGGATATTCTAAACAATATATGAGTTTATATATAATTGATTCTATAATGGGTTTATATTGATGGGATGGGTGAAGGAAAAATGTCATGTAATCGTTCTAGGGCTGGACAGTTTCAGTCATTTGTTCCAAAAGATGTTTTCTTAAAGTCAGGATGAAGCTCGCTCGGCTCTCGATGGACCTGATAGTAACGGGAAGAGCATTCCATGCACGACAGACACTAACAAGAAAGGATTTTGTGAAAATAGTAGTTCGATGATTGGGTATCCTCAAAGTATTTTCTCCGGTTCTAGTATGTGAAGCATCTATCCTCCTACCTTCAGAGACATATTTGAAATCATTTTCAAACTAGTTCGGATCACCGTATTTCAAGATATATCTAACAAGCTTGACTATTCGAAAAAGCCTTTGATCGGGAAGCTTTAATGTTGAACTAACAATGTGGGCTGGGGTGATATGATCATGGCGTTGAAGAGAGTAGACGAGACGTAGACAATAATTTTGGCAACGCTGTAGTTTATCATTCAGAGTGACTTTGATACCTTGATACCTTTGATACCAAAGTGAACCTTTGATACCAAAATTGAACCTTGTGGTACTCCATGCATAACGTTTTTCCAAGTTGACTTGTTGTCACCGACAGATACACATTGTTTCCTACCTAACAAATAGGATTTGAGCCAAACTAAAGAATTGTGACTGAAACCAAGAATAGCTAACTTATTCAAAAGGACTGTATGATCAACAGTATCGAATGCTTTAGAAAAATCAAATAGGGTGAGGATGGTGCATTTTCTTTAGTCCATAGCTAACCTTATATCATCAGTGACACGAAGCAGAGCTGTCTCAGTTGAATGGAATTTCCTAAAGCCTGATTGAAAGTTATGAAGCTTTCTATTGTTGTCTAAAAATTGTACAACTTGAGCATGAATAAGTCTTTCTAGCACTTTGGACAATGCAGGTAGAATACTGATTGATCTGAAATCCTCAACTTTATTTGGTGATGGAACTTTATTTAGAAGGCGAACCAGAGCAAACTTCCAGTTTTCAGGGAAATTGCCTTCTTCAAGTGACTTGTTGAAAATGTATGTAATGGTTGGTAAAACAGCAACATCTTCTTGATAAATTTAATAGGAATTTTGTCTACACCCATAGCATCACTATGAATACGTTGAATAATTGCTTTGAAAGTGTCTTCTTCTGAGATTGGAAGGAAATGAAATGTATCAGTAATTGGTATATCTAAGTTTGTAGCCTGTTCTTCAAGATCATTGATATGATTAGCAATGATAACTTCGTCACGTTGGTTAGAGTGTGAAACGAAATGGTCATTTATTATTGTCCAATGGTAAGCCAATTTGGGGATTCGATTTCTGTTTGACAAGCCCGAATTCTTTTATTCCCTGCCAAAGTGATTCAGAGTCTTGTCTATTGTTCGTCATGAACGAATTCAAGAACCTAATCTTCGAGTTCCGTAATTCTTGTTTAACTCTATTTCTAAGGCTCCTATACTCTATCAAACTGTCCAAGTCAAATGTCTTTTTAAATTTTCTATGTGCTTTGTCTCTACGTCCCATCATCTTAAGTATGTCTTCAGTCATCCACGGTACTCGTCGTTTTCTATTAATTCTCCTTGTCACATAAGGTTCATGTTTGTCATACAAAGTCAAAGTCCAATTCTCGAAAGTATTGATCATTGAAACTGAGGGTAATGCTTCAATTTGATGCCATGGAGTTGATGGAGAGAGAGAGAGAGAGAGAGAGAGAGAGAGAGAGAGAGAGAGAGAGAGAGAGAGAGAGAGATTGATTGATTGATTGATTGAGTACTTTATTTATGTAGATTACAATATATACTGGCTTATACACTTATATACAATAGCTTACAATACAGCAAAATTATAGATGAATTTACATAATATAGACTAAGAAAATAATAATTATTGAACTGTATATGATATGAAAAAGCAGTTTGTAATATAATAACTATAGATAATAATCATATTGTTATGCATCTACATAAATTGGCGGAGCTTTGGACATATCAATGTCCATTCTTCGGAAAGAATATTAAAATATCCTCCCCACTTACTCTCTACCAAAACGTTAATTTCGTTATTTAAACTAAGGATTTATTTATTAATGGAAATATTGTGAAAGTTTTAATCAATATGAATATTAAAGAGAAAAAAAAAGAAAATTGATAGAGTAAAATAATTATATAGGTAGATAAGATCAAATAATTGATTAATAAAATGAAGTAGGCTGAAAGTAGATCAGGGTTATCAACTTTCAGTAATATACAGCATTATGCAGTGGATAATTGAAATAACATGAGTTTATATAATATATATATATATATATATATATATATATATATATATATATATATATATATATATATATATATATATATATATATATATATATATATATATATATATATATATATATATATATATATATATATATATATATATATATATATATATATATATATATATATATATATATATATATATATATATATATATATATATATATATATATATATATATATATATATATATATATATATATATATATATATATATATATATATATATATATATATATATATATATATATATATATATATATATATATATATATATATATATATATATATATATATATATATATATATATATATATATATATATATATATATATATATATATATATATATATATATATATATATATATATATATATATATATATATATATATATATATATATATATATATATATATATATATATATATATATATATATATATATATATATATATATATATATATATATATATATATATATATATATATATATATATATATATATATATATATATATATATATATATATATATATATATATATATATATATATATATATATATATATATATATATATATATATATATATATATATATATATATATATATATATATATATATATATATATATATATATATATATATATATATATATATATATATATATATATATATATATATATATATATATATATATATATATATATATATATATATATATATATATATATATATATATATATATATATATATATATATATATATATATATATATATATATATATATATATATATATATATATATATATATATATATATATATATATATATATATATATATATATATATATATATATATATATATATATATATATATATATATATATATATATATATATATATATATATATATATATATATATATATATATATATATATATATATATATATATATATATATATATATATATATATATATATATATATATATATATATATATATATATATATATATATATATATATATATATATATATATATATATATGAATTATATTATTCAACAATGCATTTTATTGCAATATTAATATCATATTATCTACATACGATCGTTAACCGATAACTTTCATTTACTTGATTTTCAATAATGGTTCTGATACCATCTCTTCAAGTTCAAGTTTCACCTGATTCTCGAAAATAAGTAGGCTACTGAATACTGGAAGATTAGGCAACTAATGAAGATTTAATAAGACAGCTTTAAAACAAATTGAAAACCTTTAGTAGGACCATGAATATCACGTTTTTGATGATGTACTTGTCAAAATCTTCATGAGGATTCAGCTCTTTGAGTAATTTTTTTCACGATCACGTCGATTTCAGTAATATTATGATAGAAAGATTGTCAAAGGAAGAAGAAATAATAAATTCTATAAAAAAATATAAACCACAATAGAAATTTGATACTTTCAATCCAATCAATTCCAGTGATAACAATAGAAAAGCCGTTTGAAAAGAAGAAAGGCCATAACAGAATCATTCACAAACAGATAACGAATAGGAAAATAGAAAGAAGATTAAATTTAACTAGTTTCCAACTTGATTGCAATATAAATGATGAACACAGTAAAATTTTCAATCTACTTGAAAATAACAGTCACCTAATTGAACTTTTGTAGTTCAATTAAAACTAGGAAAGTAGCATTCATTTCTTATTAAGATTCTTAAAAGATTCTGCACCGGCAGAATTTTATCAGAGAGCCAGGAAGAAACTAACGGAAGAAAGCACATAGAGAATGAGTGGGCGATAATCAAATACAGTTGCCCACAAAAAGGTTGACTCGGACTAATCAAAGATACCGTCTCAGGAGAAGCAGATTGTGTAAATACTGCACTGGCGAGCCAAATGGCGAAGAACTTATTAGCTTAAGAGCACAATCTCATAATAATCAAGATTACTGCTTCCACTTTGTTGCAAGAAGCTCACCAATGCTGCAAGGCTGGTTCAGTTCACTTACTTTTAGAATTAAAAATGAACCCAATAGGTAAATACACAAAAGAAAATCTAGAGAATCTCCGAATTACTTTTTTGTTGAGGATGATGACCATATGTTTAAGATTGATTCCGAACCACCGGTTAGTGTTTTTGGAGGTCACAACTGTCAGTTACCAGAGCTAGTGTAAAGTAGCCACCCAGATCGTTGGCTGAGATAATCTAAGTTGAGCATTGGATAATGGGGAGTTGAACAATAGGTCCAAATCACGAGATAATGATAATTGAAAGCACTCAATTCCAAATGATGGACACATTCAATTGGCAGATTTGTTGCTGCAATTGACAGGCCATTCAAAATAACATGGCAGCATCAATGGTTATTAATGAATTTCAACTCTCAGCGATAACAATAATTTTATAGAACCACTTTTGAGTAGAAAATTGTTGTCTGAAATGATTATTGAAAATTTGTTACTTTCCCAACTGAAATAGAATTTATAATTGTGCTTACTCGAATTTACTCGTTTCCAATTCGTTACATTAAGGATTGCAATGAGCGGAACGAAATCCAATTTGTGTAATGAAGAAACAATAATAAACACATAGCTTTAATTAAGGAGTGGGAATTGACCTAGCGATTCATTCTCATTTCGATCATCTGTGTAATGTAGTGAAAATGAATAGTCACAAAATCTCAATCAGTTTTGATTTCATTGGTGAATGAGAGACAGGAAGAGCAACCGAAGATTGGTGCTGGATACCTATGAAGAAACTTCTTCAATAATCTCCAGTATTATTGTATTTTGTATTCAACAAATTCGAAAGCTTTCTTGGAATAGATTTTGCCTAACTCTTTCTATTCCATAATTCCATAGTATTGTGAATACTTGGCTTGCGATTTTCAATCAATCTACTAAACTCCAATGAATTCACCAATATACCTGCCTCTATAAATCTATTTTTTTAATCGGGAATTTCTTTATGAACAAACTTTATTAGAAAATCGTTAGAATAGTGAAGATGAGAAGTTATCTACGGATAAGAAGGAGGGACAATAAAAAGAAAACTTTGCGGGGCAAAAACACTTTACACAGCAGCAACTTTGAATCGTCTTCTTCTTTCTCATCCTACTCCTCATAGTCTTGTACTCCTTCCCCACTCGTCTTCCGTCTCCTTTTTTATCATTATCATCACCTTCCAGTATATCCTCTTCTTCTCCTTCTCCTGGTCCTGCTCCTCTGTCACATTCATTAACAACGATCCTTCTACTTCGTCATAATACAACTTTCTATCAAAATAGATTGAGGCCTGCTCCACTCAGATTCCCCTATTGAATTAAATAGACTTGTGCTACAAGTTTATATCATTAATCAGGTAGATTTCCGAGAAAAAACGGGAAACAGGCAAATGCTCAACATTTCCCAAGAATAGTGAGTTTTTGAGGCTGGAAATCGCCTACTCGTTCATAATAGACTTTACGGAAACCAAGCAGTTAGGTATGTGTTAGATCGATAGTTGAGAAGAAAGAGTATTATGTGAGGTGTACTGAGTCTGGAATCGGGTCTCTTGTCTAATGTCTATGGATGTCACAACCCTTCATGGGAAAGCGAGTGGCTCTGTTGTTGCGCTTATAACCTATCGACAAGATGAGTTGAGATCCATACGCCTGCTACGGTATTACCTTTAATAATATCATTTATGAGTTTTAACATTGCTACCAGAGGTTCGGGACCACTACCAATCTCTCATCATGTTTGGTAGAGGGAGTTCATGGTTACAGGGAGGATGTTCTCAGTATTCTTTCCAAAAAAAGAATACTTGTTAGTTCAAAGCTCCGTCATTTGTGAAAAACATTATACTAGTATTGAAATAGTAGAACCTGCATTAAAATATTTCTGAATTGATTTTTTTTTTCATTTCATGTACATTTCAATAATCATTATTACAGTTTATATTATGTAAATTCAACTAAACCTTTGCTATTATAATGTGTGTATAAGTCAGTATACTGTATATTGTATTCTGCATAAATGAGGCACTCGATCAATTAATCAATCATCACATTACCCACGCACAACTCTACAGCTTACGTGAGCATCACACCCTAAACAGCCTAAAGAAATGTAAGAAACCCTCCACATACTGCGAGGATTTCAACAATTAAACAAAGAATGACCAGATATGAACTCGCATTACACTCAACAAAAAATTGTACAAAATAGAAGGAGAAATTGATAGGTGAAATGTGTAATATGATTCCCTATAAAAGATTATAACAGAAAAACCAATAATACGGAGGAAGAAATAGTAAAATTTTGTAAGAGAATTGAGGAATGGAAAAGAATAAACATGAAAGTGTTTGTAAGTTATTTTATCTAAGTAGAGTGGAGAGAAGGCAGTGGCTAAAAAGAGATAAATACAAGTATTTGAAAAAGCAGTGGCTGGATTGGATGACGTAGGCTTGATCGTAAATTATCGCATCCAAAAGGACAAGAAAGAATAAGAGAGAAAGGGAGTAAATGTGAAGTAGAGAGTGAGTAAAAGTAAATCGGCAGATCGCAGGTCCGACGACGTTTGTAGTTGAATTTGATTGTTGGCCAAAAGTGAGCAAAAGTGGAGACTTCATCCATGCCTTCCTTGCACGAGTCTGGCTGCAGTTAAGAGAATTACAACATTTCAACAGCGGCTGAAAGTAAATTCAGAGAAGAGGACGGTGATGAGTGGAGGGTAAAGGGCAGAAGGGGTAAAATTCAGTAGAAAGAGAAGTGGTGGATGAGAAGTTGAGAAGAAAAAAGAAGAAACGGAAGAGAACCAGCTGAAACGAGGCGAGGAAAAATAGCATGAAAGGCTTGACAGAGGAGAAGGGAGGAAGGATATAAAACTGAGAACTGAACAAAGACAAATATAAAAAAGAACAAGGAGACTGACGAAAAAGTAGATTGACCAAAAATGAGATAGACTGATTGCTCAATTCTTATAAGTAGGGAATAAGTTGAAAGAGGAGAGGGGATAGACAAAAATTGGGAATGAGAAAGAGGTGGAAAAGAGGAATAGAGTACAGAAGAGAGAAAGGAAACGGAGGATTGAATGAATTTGAATCTGATGAGGGGAAAAACACCGAGAAAAAATGGAAATGGGATGATGAAAATTGATAAAGTAAGAGTACTCACAAAAAGTTATAATATTCAAAAGTATGCAAATAGTAGAAAAAATAACGGAAGAAAATTGTTTTTCGCAACTACCGAAATATGCAGAGAGAATAGTATATTTCGCACCTAGAGCAGAAAATGAGACTTTTCCGGCTCGAAATCGGTTTTCAAGTCCGAGGCCGTAGGCCGAGGACTAGAAAAGATTGAGAGCCGGAAAAAACATTTTTGCCCGTGGTGCGAACGCTATTTTTCGCCACACACAAAAATAGACAATATATAATACGAGAATAGTTGTTTACTAAGCACTTCCGAAAGCAGAAGTGGAAGGTGATAGCTCTAGCAAATCTGAGGTAATCTGAATATCAGGAGATTGTCCAAGTATTTTTATTTTTTATTCTGATTTGTCTAAATAACCTGAAAGATTATGTTCAATTATGTGGGAGGTTGAGTTTATACTTTTTTATTCTTTCAAATGACAATAAGATGATATTATTATAAATGTTTTAGTTATTGAATAATGAACACAAATAATGAAAAGTTTTTTGATCACCTTTCTTAGTTCCATGTTAGCGGCTGGAAAGGGTACTCTTTGCGGCCTAGGCCGGAAAGAAACCTGTTCAGACGTCAGACGAGAGTCGTCTGCAAACAATGCCTTTCAGATCTATGTAGGGACTGGAAAACAGCTGCTTTCTGTGCAGTGTGGCGAAAAGACTTTTAAGTTGTATTAGAAATTGGTAAGTTAGGCCTAGGTGAAGAATGCTGATGAATTAAATGTAGTAAAACAAGGACAAAAAATGCATGAAGAATAAAAATTGAAGACGGAATATGAAGTGTCATATAATATTGAGGTTTTCCATAAGGACAGGTGGGGCAAAACAATACATTCATTCAACACAGCTTCAAATAAACACGGATTAATAAAGATAGAACAAGATGTAGAAAATTATAAATAATTATAGGATGATAAAGGTTGGAAAAACTGAAGAGGGAAGATAACAGGAGGATAATTGAGAAACCTAATTGAGAAGGAAGACGAGAAAAGCAAGAATGAGTCTGGTTCAGCCAGGAAGACAGACAGACCGATAAATAGCAAGAGATAGTCGCGCCAAAAGACGTTCATCGTCCAACATCTAAATTCCGCACCCCACTAACAACACACTACACATACATATACGTTATATATACAAAACAAACACATATATACACGCAACTCACCAATACGCAGCAACGATTGGAAGAGCGCACGTTTAAATTTACCTCAGCAATCGGACCAATCTCGCCACTAGAGTTCCAGACGCTAATCAATAACAGAATTTTTGCCAAGTTTTATTAATTAAGATGTTGAAAGCTACCATTAAACTTCCAAAGTATAATCAGGCAAGTTCACTGGCACAGAGAGAAAATTTGAAACTTTTTGGTCACTCAACCCATGCAGATTGTCTATTCACAAAAACGGAATACTGACAATTTCACACTGATTCAATTTAATTCAAATATTATATTCAAAAGATTGTGGAGGGCCAAGATATCCAGGTTGAAGGAAATTAATGTACGAGATTTACAGTAATATTTTGTTATGTGGTTTTTTCAAATTTTCAAGATTATAGTTTAACTCACTTATAAAATAGATTTTTTATTTCTCCATCTTGTGCTTAATTATTAACAATTTCATTCACATTATTGCGAAAAAGCACAGATATAAATTAGAGTTGGAATTGAATGATTCAATTGAAAATTCTTGAGATAATAGATTACTACTCTTGTATTGGAAAAATGAATCTATAGTATTTACCCACACAGCCATGTTCTAACGTATTCAATCAAAACACATTAAAATCAACTTGGATTTCAAGAATTTTATCAGTATGAACATTCAAGAACCCATCATGATAATAATTTATTATTATGGACTCATCATGTGTAGTCTTATGAAAAACAAACAAAAAGTGGTATGAAAAAATTGAAGAAGAATGAAATAGAGAAACAGGAATGGGTCGGAATCTCTTCCCAGCACAACAAAACGGAACTTTTTTGCATTCTTTATTATTTCACTTCTTTTCAGAGATGGTTGAGGAGGGAATGGAACAATTGTGTCTAGTCAAAAGGCGCAGAAAAAGGAAAAGGGAATAAAAACATACAGAAAACCCGGAAACAATTTCAACTAACACAGCGCACTGTACTAAAGAAGTGTAGATAGGGCTGGCTGGCTGGCTATACGACGATAAATACAACGTTCATTTTCATTCTGTTTCCCTATTCCCCACTTACCCTTGCTACCGCTATCTTTCCTCCAAAGAACAAAAATGGAGACAAACGGTTGAACGCACTCGCGGCCTTTGAAAATCAAAGGGAGAAGCTTGAATTCAAGAAGAAATGTCAAAAGGGAAGACAAAACTTGAAGAGGGAAGTCAAATGCTTTGACAATAAACGACACTTTTCAAATTTCAAGGCAAACGCCAAATACCTAGCCAGACTTGGAAAAAATAAACTAAAGCAAAACATTCAATGAATGGAATTGATAGGTCAGAGTTTTCAAGATGGGTGGTATCCAATTTTTATTTTCTTTAAGAACCTGTCAGTTCCATTATCACTTTAATAATAACTTACTCCAATGTTACTAAAAATATATTACTAACATTGAATTACAATTTCGAAATACAGGAAATATTATTGAAATAATCAAGATTATTTTTGTTTCTCCCTTATTTTTCTCTCTCCCTTAGAGAGATCTATTTTGGTCTTTTTCATTCATTACTGTCTTATGGAATAGTTTTCTGGGTCATAGTTCATCTGACTCTGTTGAGGTTTTCAGGATTCAAAAATGGGCTATTAGGGTAATGGTTGGGGAGTCACAAAGGAATAGCTGTAGACCCCATTTGAAAAGTCTAAAAATTCTTCCTTTACCTAGTTTCTACATTCTGGAGGCCCTTTGTTTTGTTAAGAGAAATCAATGTTATTTTACTCGTGGTGATGATATTCATTTTCATAATACCAGGAATCACTTGTTGAGAGATGAGATGCATCGCTCCACTTTCTAGGCGTCAGAAGCTCTGGCATCCAATTATATTTATTGCATAAATACATACATGGAGACAAAAGGTTAAACCCTTATATGTCACCTTGAAACATTAAAACATTCTTCATTCAAAAATTAGATTCAAAATAGATAAAAGCTAAGAATAAAACAAGAATAAAATAAATTAAATAACAAAAAAGTGTCTTAACAATAGAAATGTTTTTTTTTTAATAAAAAATCCTATCTTATATTTATTGCTGAAACTACTTTCCAAGAGAAAAGATGAGAAGTGGAAAAATATGCACTTAAAATATCTTACATGGGCAGGAACCATGTAATACAGAACAAAGAATCATATAGGCACTGAAGAAAAAATTTCATAAAAAAAGAAAAATGTCTTACGGAAACCTGGCCTAAAATATATCTATCCTAAATGAAGCCCTTCAGAGTGTTGCGGAATCTGCCACGAGAGCACCCAAAGACGTCTAAGCGCCCAGAAAAGAGATTGAAAATCCTCTGGATTCTATTAATTGGAGAGTTATAATGACTTTCTGTTCTGGAGCGTGTTACAAGAAAAGAAAATTAAGAACGAAGAGCATTGTATATTTTACCTGATTTCATAAAGAATATGAATGAACACGCATTTAGATTTTAATTAAAAATAGATTTCTCTAAGAGTGCTTTCTACACAAAGGAAGAGTACATAAAACATCTCTACATGAATTGTATTTATGTATAATGCTTTCTTTTCCTGTGCCCTGCATTAGTTACTGTGGGATGTGTCTTTTTTGTTCGACCATTTTGTTCGAACGTTTCTTAAGATAAATTTTGCAACTTGCTCGTAATGATTTCGAGAGCTTATTTCATGAATATCCCCCTATGTTTAAAAGGTAGTTAATAGAAATCAGTCTTTCTAAGGTGGTGGGATTAACAAACAAAAAAGAAGGTAAAGGGTAATATGACGAAAAAATAGATAATTGATAAACGCATCTCAAGAAGGGAGCGGGAAATGAAAGACAACAATTATCATCACAACTTCACGATGACCTTTTTGAAAGCTTTTAAAAGTGCATGCGCTAAGTACCTCCTTTGCCACCCTCACCCCCCTCACCACCACACTGCTAAAATGTCATCAACACCCTCCTCCCTCCACACACCCACCTCAACCAGCAATTAGCTGATTGGAAATTCGATCAGCAAACAACGCGGGCGATTTCGGCAAATTGAATGATTAGAGAATGGTTTGTTTCCCTGATGGAATTAGCTAACAGGAAGAATATATCGTATTTAGAATGTCAAAAAGCAACAAAAGTTCTGAAATCAGGATTGAACGGCGTCGAAACGAACAGAAAAAATTGCGTAAAATTAAACGTCGGCAAGTAACACTTCTACATTTTGGTCTGTATTCCTTGATGGCAATATACAGCCCCTAAAAATATGTTCCCAGAAATATTATTATAATAATATTCAGCTATTTTCAAAGTAAAAAATATATTGCAGATACTTTAATATTGATTTATTCATTCATTTAACACTAGAACAATAGAATAAACGTTTAGAGAAATTTACACTGATGACTGAACACCTATAAATAAAAATTGAAATGATGATAATGAAAAATTGTTTATGAAGACATTTCAAAAAGAAATTCATTGCTTTGAATGAATAAACTTCACATAAAACGCTCAAAAGTTGTGAAGGAGGTAACTGTTAGAACCTGTTGTAGTCGTTTTTATGTTTGGTGTAACGCGCTGCTTGATAATGAAATGATGTGTTGTGTGTGAAGCGGGCGGGGCGGGGCATTTGCAGTGTTTTTGTCACCTCTTGCCAGATTGAAAACTGTCGTTATGATTATTGCTGGTTTGTGGCGGGACGGGGAAGAGGGCCGTTATGCAGCAGACCATTATTACAGGTTTTGGCTTCACGGTCCCGTGCCTCCAAACACTGGCCTATTATTGTGGCATTCAGTGTACTACTGCCGTATTGTCGAGACTACAAACACTGGATGGCTCTGTTTTTCCCAGCTGTTTGAAATTGTCAGGAAGTTGAAATTTATTGGTTCTGATAGTAGAATAGTACTAGAAACTCAAATAGTAAACAATCATAAACTTATTTTGTGAGAACTGTTGCTCCTTCATTATCGTTGAAACAATACTTTCTTGATGCGAGACTTATTGTTTTTGGTTCTTCTTAGTATAGGTTCAAGACTGTCACAGTAATTGTTCCGTTATGAATCCAATTTTCAATTTGCAGGATTTGATATGAAACATAAACGACATCCAACGTATAAATATCTATTATGCATCAATTTAAAAATATTTCTAATTCACTCAATTGTTGACATCATGGGTTTGACAAGCATGAGAAATAGTACAACTCCCTAAGCTTGAGTCACATTAATCCGTTGCGAGTTCAGAGAACAGACTCCCAGGGATGGAAGCGTACCGATTTTCCGTTAAAATACACCACGATTGATTATTTAAAGTCGGAGTCTGAGTTGTATATTGATGAAGTTGGTCCTGGAAAGAATACCTGGCAAAAAGGAAAGAAAAAATCAGGTATTTGCATTTGAAAAGACTGACTGAAGGTAGTCAGGTATGAGGGAGGAAGTGAGGAAGAAGTGTACAGTTTGTCGTAATTCCTTCTTTTTCGACGTTTGAATATTCTTCATTCATTCTTTAATCCAATTTGAATATGCGACGAAAGCCGGGGAGCTCATTTGCCTGCCTACCTTTCCTTCTCTTCCTACTTTCTCACTTCTTCGTTTATCTACCTTATCATCACTCTCTACACACTCTCACTCACCTTTCTCTTTCAATCATCATCGTGTTTCTCTACCCACTACTCACACTCCTTCAGGCCTTACTCACACTTTATTCTAATTGTAATTTTTGTCATCACCATCTTCACTCTTTTTCCTCTACTCCTCTTTCCAATTGTTTTCATGTCATCTCTCCTTTCTTTACTTCCTATTCCAACTTCACTTCCTTCCAATTAACGTTTTAAATCACTCCTACTACTAATTCTTCTCCATTTCCACCATCATTCTCCCTCCATCTCTCATTGCATCGTCATTGGAAATTCTTGTTTTATCTGTTCACCTTATAACTCATTCTCCCCTTCTAATTGCACCTCTCCAACTTCACATTCTTCTTCTCCCTCTTCCACTCTTCTTCTTCTTCTCCTTCTAATTATTTTTTTTCTTCTTCTAGCCAAATTCCTCTTCATTTTCCGTTTACTTTTTATTCTTCTCTTCCTACTCTCCCTTTCCATGAGCATTCCTCTCATTTTGTTTTACTTCAGTCTACTCTTTTCTCTTTAATTCTCTTTCTTTTTCACTCTTTTTTCACACCAGATCTCATTCTTACTTTCCAACATTATTATCCTCTTCGATTGGTGAATTTTCCTTCCTCTCTTCCTGGATACTCTTTTCCCCTATCATCACTGTCTTTCCCTTTGTTATCTTCCTCTTCTTTACGTTTCCATTCTTTTCTTCCTAATCCTTACTCATCAACCCTCACCACTGTCGAGTGCAATCGTGCGTGCGTATGTGGCTGAATTAGTGTGGCTGGAGGTGGGTAGAGTGGGGGGGAGTGCCGATCACTAATCCCATGCAATATACATGAGCGTCGAATAAAATTGAGAGCAAATAAAAAAGTGAGCCCACCCGTTGTTAGTCAGCTCAACCTGGAAAGAATTTCCATTAAATCCTACCTGCTTTCTGCATTTTGCCCCCCTCAAGAGTTAGAGGGGTGCATTTTGCCTGGAATTGACGGTGGGCGGCGGGGGAGGGCGTTGAATTGGGGGAAAGGAAAGATAAAGTCAAATTTAGTGTAAATGGTGTATTTCGGGCGTGAGATCTGATCGGTGAGGGGAGAAGAATTTTCATCGGCTCACAACTTCAAGTACTGCTGGCCGCTCATTTTCTACATTATTCTGCCGGGTGCAGTGTATTTTTCGACGTCCAACCCACATATTACACCCTAAGGATATTCTACAGCTCCAGCAAGTGGGATATTTTTTATCCAGAACATTTTCATGTATGGAGTTGGTTGAAGAAATGAATTCTGTTATAGAGTTGCTTTAGCTAGAATCTGCGTTAAATTTAAAATAGAATGGACCAAAGCAATTAGATGAGATTTCCAAAGTAATAAATAGTAAAGAGATGAAATATCCACAGAATAAAATTCTAAATATAAACATAATTTGAAAATTAGGAAAGCTTTGAGAATAGAACTGATTAGTGCAAGTTATTAATTATATCCATTCGAAACATAAATGAAAACCGACAAATAACTTCCGGAAGTGGGAAAAGGAATTAACACACAATCTTCGCCTTGAAATACATGAATGTGTCCCCTTCTCTGCGCCACAGAGAATCTCTATCAAAAATTTACACAGAACAGCAACTTCAGTGATCTGTCACACGGCTCTATGGGGCCATAAACGTGATTTAACACGCCATTATTTTCATTGTATTTCATGAAAGACACACAACTAAACGCCAAGATTTACTGACTACTCAACATCAAACACAAATATGAAAACGATAAAATTCACATAAAAACAGTTTACCAGATAAAATCAGTTTATAGCCACTTGAGGTGAATGGAAAACGTAATTGAACACAATATATCACCCCAAATTTCCCCCACCATCAAATTCCAGTTGTAGTCTATTTGAAAGAGATAATACGAAAGCCGTAAATCATTGAGGACAAAATTTCATTTATTCTGTGATTCGTTTAATGTGTTCATTCACTAACCTACAATTCAGTATATGGTGCAGCAGCACATAAATTCATTACAAGATCAATAGGATCATCATATCATAAAAAGAGAAATTACCGAATCAGTTTAAGAATAGCTAGTTACGCAAAACTAAATGGCCAACATTAAAATGTTTATACATGCGATATGTTTGCGACATGGAGCTGCAAGTCTTCCTCAGCCAACATTAAAAAAAATAATCCGCTTTCAAACTGCTGTTAGAAAACTTGAGTAAATTTCTAATGTTGAAAAAATTAGTTTTTAATGATCTGAATTTTTACACAGAGAGGTTACTTGAAAAACAAATATAATAAAAAATGCAAATTTAAAAAAGAATAAAAACTAAAAATGAAAATTCCACAGGTTCTTAGTTCGACTTCTGATTCTTTAAGTTAATTTAGTTAATCATTTAACTGATTCTTAACAGTTAACAGTAGGCTACCCTAGAATAAAAACCAATAGTGGAGTTTGATACTTGAAAACTAGAAAATCAAAAACTCTTGAATTGAAAGTTGAGATAATTACACAGTCGACCAGCTTCATACCTACGGTATTTCAGTATTACGGATTTAAGGTATTTCTCTTACTCTAGAACCAGGTGCAATCTCGAACAATAACTTGCACCACTTGGTCCACTTATTAATGAGGGGCCGAGTAATTAAAACGTAAGAGGCCATTACAAATTAACACCTTTGACTTCATTCATAGAATGATAATAATTGCGACTGGCCCTCCGATAATTAACCAAGCGCCGAGCAATTGAGCGCCCAACTTAATTGACCGTAAATTTCAGTTTAGTTTAGCCGGTACCCTACTCGCAAAACGTACTTACGATTGCACATTATGCACTTCTTGATGGTCTTCGAAATGCAATAAAACTAGATTGAGTGCAGCAGCGGTGGCGGTCATTGTTTTATAACGACTGTCACTTGGATTCGTTGGGGGTGGACGGGGTGGTAGAGGGAGTCTAGTTGCCCCAATTACTCTACCTTCGCGCCCACTTCACTAATAGTGTCTCTAAAATAATTAGTGACATAATTGGAAGCAGATGAGCTGTGAACTCTTTTGGATGATATCCTGGGTAATTATAGGATAATGCGGATACTATTTTCTAATTAGTCTATCTATTTTATTAGAACCTCGATCCTGTACCAAAATTAAATTCTTAATAGTTAGCTATAATTTTAATTCCGTAATTTGAATTATAGTCGAATTTTGTCGGTTTGTAATTCATAAGAGATTTATAATTTTGTATTTTGTTTTGCGAGTTGGCAAAACTGCTGTTGAACAGCTGAGTAGCTATAGTGTGGTCCACGTTATAATGGCAGTGGATAAAGATAGAAGAATAGCGATGCCGATTCTCTGCATTAATTAATTACATTTCTACACTGTCAAAAACATTATTGTCATCGTTGTGGACCTTGAAAAGGATAGTACCATCGGCTTTGTCGGTTGATAGACAAGGATAGCAATACCAAAGTTGATCAAATACTGTCATTATAACGTGGACCTCACTATAGGCAGTATTCTACTGTGTGTGCTTTTTGCCACTCACTCTTCTTCAATTTTTGGCTTTGATCTGACTTGAATATGATATCTGCATTGCACCACCTTTTACTATTTTATTTGCCAATATGAGTTAATATTGCCGAAATAGGCTTCGGCCTTCTTTACTTTTAATGTTTTGATTGAGTCTTTTTTTAAAACCCAATTGGGTAAGATTAAAACCTTTTTCTAAATTTTTAGATCTTGAATTAGCTTGTAGATCTGTTATCACTTTCCCATGTTCTGGAAAATTCATGTATATTATTTTTAAAATCTTGTAATATTTCTTTATATTCTGATCTTTATTCCGAATTCATTGAATATCTTTTACTCTCATTAACTAAAGTTAAATTTACGAAACGTTATAATTTTTCTACTTTCTGACTAGACCTAACCTGTTCTACCATCCAATGACCTAATTCTCAATATTATTCAATTTTTATTATTTTACATCTGTTCTTTCTTACTTTTATAATGTCTCTAAATTTATTTTATTTTCTGGAAATCTCATTCTCAATTTGATATGTACCTTTCCTTTATTTGTTACTGATTTTACAAATCTCGCTATCTTGTTTTAAAAAGTAATAATTTTGTATTTAGAATTATCAGATTGTTATTTGTCCATACAGGTTTTTTGATTTATGTTAAATATGATTAAATTGAAGATATCTTAACACACAACCTGTTTGTACAACGAATCTAACTACTGGACCATGGAATTTAAGTAAACAGGACTAAACATCATGAAGACACAGCCAAAAATAGTAAATACCTCTTCTAAATTCCGGTAAGCTGCATCATCAAATTTCTACATTTTCTTCAACTACATATTATTCTCTTCTCTTCGCAAATTGATAACTTGGAAATCTTTCTAAACATCGAGTGAAATATTAATGAATGGGGTAGCGCTACTTCCTAAATTCATGAACTCTAAATTTAATTCTATACCAATCTTTTGTAATTCTGTACTTTGTGACAATAATGGTTTCTTCTCGATTTTCATATTTGTTTTGAGGAATATATTATTATTTTTCTTGGCTCTCTCAAATTTCGAATTTTCTTAACCTGATTTCTTTCATGATATTGAGCTGCTGACATGATCCGCCGACTCTGGGGTTCATTGCATTCTTTCTCTTGTTTGCAATTAGTTTATTATTAAACTGGTTCTTGATTAATCCACCGCATTTACATTATGAACGTAAAAACTATAATTGATTTTTGGAAGATAACACGATGAATTGGAATAAACAATAAAATTGGTTGAATTGACACTTGCATTACGTTCTTTGAGTTCAATTGAGTTCTTCAGTTACAACCAGTTGATTGTCTAATCAACTAGAAAGACTATCATGGATTCTAGTATAACTGGTATGAAACTTTGAAACTATGGTTAGTTCCACAGATTTTAGAACATTGACCAGTGAATAAACGGGGCTTTTCAATTTGTGAGCTAGATTTATTTAATCGTCCCTGATGGATTGGTTATTCTATGCTTATGCTATCATCCAACAATGACAACTAAGTCAGTCCATGTCCAGAAGGTGCTAAATGGAGAAGTTGAATAACTTGGTCTACAACCTAGCAATTCAAATCAACATCACACGAGAATATGTAAATGAATAATCTAATTTCCTTTATTAACCATTCAACAGACTGGACTACTTCACTAGCCTTATCAACTAGTATGAACCACAGTATATATTCTCAAAGAAATTTACAGTTTTTGGAATACACTCCAAATTTATCGCCTAGCCTTGAGTTCAACTAGACTCGTCTAAAATTATGTTGAATTGTTAATTGGGACAAAAAAGGAACTACGCTGTCAAGGTTCATTGATTCAAGTATAATCGAGTTATTCTACAATTTTTACAAATCTCATAGGTAAGGCATAATCCTCCCTTCCTTGAAAAATCGGAAACATTATTATATTGGAAACTAGCGTTCTCTTTGATTCTAGACTAATAACAAGTTCAGCCATCAATACGTATTATTCACGTCAACATAATGGAATTACAGTACTTTGATTATTTATTCCGATTGTCAAATCTCAGGCTGCTTTGTTGTAATCATGCTTCTATTTCTTCTTCTCCTTCTTATTTCTATTCTTCTTCTTAATTTTCTTGTTCATTATTATCATCTTCTGTCTCCTTTAATAAAAAGCATACACTGGCGTCTGCATCGTATAATCCGTGCGTCCCGGTGGCTGTTTAATTGGATAGTACAGCAGCAGCCAGCAGACAGGGGGCAGGAGGAGGAGAGCGAGCTTTATTATGCCTCCTCACCCGACACGCTGAGCACAGCAGAGCAGAGGCAGCATTTCAGCGCCTGTTTGTTTTGGAATGTATTTTAGCAAATCAAAGCAACCACCTCCACGCTCGTCGGGCAGGGAAAAATCTTGAGACAAAACAGAATGTCTAACGAAGTCTCAGTAGCTGCTTCTCTTAGCCTTCATCCTTATTTTTCTTAGTCTACTTCATTTTCTAGTTCTTTCTCATTTTCCTCATTCCTCATTTTCCACCTCCTCCTTGTTTGGGTCCTCCTGCATTTATTGTTTCATCTCATTTAATCTTCTTGATTCATCATCCTGTTAGTTATAGGTTTCCTCCATTTCACGTCTCTCTCGTATTGTCATCAATATCAACTTCGACCACTTCTTGGTCCAATTCTTCTCAATCTTTACCTCCAATATCTTAAAAACGTATTTTTCTCTTAATTGCTTTGATTATCATCCCCTTCTATACTTTCACTTAACGCCTATTATATTCTCTCTTTTTCCTTTTCACTTAACGCCTATTATATTCTCTTTTTCCTTTTCACTCTCCCACATTCCTCTTTATTCTACTTCAACCATATTTTCTTATCACTCTTCCACATCTTTTTCTTTCCCATTCACAGTTTACTATTTTTCTTTTAATTCTCCTTCTACCTTCTACTACTTCTTCTATTTTTCATCCACTCCTACCTTTTTCCTTTTTCATATCCTTTTCCTACCCTTTTCTTTTGGTTCACCTTCTTCTTTTCCTACCATTCTCTTTTCCTTCAGTTCCCTATTATTCATTCTTCCTCTCATTCCCGAGTTCTCCCAGTCAGCAGCTTCACGATCCACCTCTGCAGCGCGCGCACAACAACTAAATAATGAGCCAGCACCATTACTACCTCCAACAACAACAGCAAGCAAAGCAAAGCCTTCAGAAAATCCGTAATGAATGCTGCTTATAGTCGCGGGGATGAAAACTGCTGCCTTTCATTCTCACACCCCTAATTCATTAATTGCATCCAATGTCTATCGCGAGCTGCTTTCTAAAACAACATCAACATACCGTACAATTCAACACAAACCATTCATTACATTTTCACCTCCTTATTTCTCCAAGAAAACGTACATTTTTGGATTGAGACTAACTCAAATAAACTTTCTAATTTAACCATTGAAGAACAAGAATTCAATATATTCACGACATATTAGATTCTAAATAGGAGGGCTTTATAAAAATAAGGTTTCCATAAATGTACATTCCCTCTCGTGATGTTAGCTGGTAAACGAAATCTGTCAATACCGCTTCGATTGTTAGCGTGCTACTTGTTGGACAAGCACAGTTTTGAATAAAGCCTGATCACTCACAATCTGAGATGATTAACATCAATGTTTTTCAGTAAAAACATTAAAACAAGTTACCGAATCGACTCGAAAGATGTGTGAATGCAAGTGGACGATTTTGGCTCAAGTATTTGGATCAAATTCCATGACTCACAACAAAAATTAAACAACATACATAATTTTATAGCAAAGCACTCCACTATAAATTACTAAACCTACCCATGAATGCAAGTTCATTTGTACTCATGACTGAGATCCGTGAATGCAAGTCAACGATTTTGGGTCAAGTATTTAAATCAAATCCAATGACTCACTATCAAAATAGTCATATTGCAGCAATAAACATCAATATAAATTAGCGGAACGACTCATCTAGATGCATCCAGTACCTGCTGCACCTAACTTGAGGATGATGTTGATTACTCCAACTGTGACAAACCGAATATAAACGGACGGACGCACGTTCTCTTCATCACAGCTAAGCCGGCTTGCTTGCATAGAGCACCAGCGCAAATCCGGCAATAACTCACCTTCTAGAACAAAAGTTGGATTCTGTGAACGAGAACGACGCAAGTTTTGCCAAATTTATGACGCTACTCGCAGTCACAGCTCGCGGTAAGAAGCATGAATTAGCCTACTTGGCACCCCTTGTGTGACGTCGGCTGTGTCCTTCCGCTCAAGTGTAAATAAAGTACAGTCAGTGCCCGTGTTTGTACAGAAATAATAAATCCGCACCAGAATATGGGGGGCTTAACATCTCTGCTGCTGGCCAAATTGAGTTTTCAATTCTCACCAATAGATATTTGAACAAATCTTTTCCGTCATTAGAATATAATTGGCAATTGCATGTGATGACTATTGCATAAAATTATTACTAATCATCAGGAATCAATTACTCGCATGAAGAATGTCTCATTAACAAACTTATTTACTAACACCGATTGTGATAATTAATAACTTCTTACCACCCTAACATCTAGGTTATTTGATTTTAGTTAATTTATTTCCAGAAGACAATAATCTACAACCAGTGCAGCGTTTTCGTGCAAAATACCATACAGTGTTTTTATGTTAGTGGGATTGATTTGCATTTCGTATCAAACAACCGGAACTCATCACGTTAAATTACATTGGCAAGTGGCATACAAAATATTCCAGATAGAATAACTACGTTATTCAATTTACATACGTCGGGGATAAACGTACAGAGAAGCTATACCATCACGAACATCGTGAAATTGCCAACAGTTTACATAGAGTAGTATTATTAAAGAAAGCGAAACAACATTTTGTAGCAGGCTACTGGAGCAGCATATAATCCAATTTCCAAGAGTAGTGCGCGAAAATCCAATTTCTTTACGCGTTGCCCCATCATTGGAGGAGTGTAGCGTTCAAATATTTTCGAAAAAGGAGAAGAAAATATTGAGTTTACGATACGAAGATAGGATGAACGGGGGTAATAACAATAACACAGAGGCCATCAAGAACATTGGTCAACAGATATCCACTGTCACGTTCACGTTCACCCGGGGCGGGCGGGCCGGCCATTACTGTAATCGAATCACTAGCTTATGACCACACAAACAAAACATACTGATAACAATATCATTCATGACATCATCTTGATTTAATTCCTTGTTTACTCACTGATACCAGTAGTAAACTAAGTAGAACTTACTGATATCAATAGTAAAGAGAATTTCCGAAATACTATGCACTTTGGTAGTTTTCAATCCCTGAACCCTCACATACTTCCATCATAATCATGATCTAGTTCTTTGTTGTCAAAGTATAGAAAGCTTTTAATAAATTCAATCCCAATAGCTTCTCATACAAATGGATATCAATAAATTTAATGTGATCATCTTGATCGAAATTCCTGTTTATATGGCACAGAACGATTTCTAATACAAAGCACTACATCAAATATTCAATTCGAGAGACTCTGCAATTCAAAAACATCCTGTAAAAATTGATGTCAATAACATAAAAATCACGTGATAATCCTGATATAGTTCTTTGTTTTTGTAGGAGAAAGAGGTTTCTGGAATACTATGCTTAGTAATAATTTTCAACTCCACTTCCCACGATCATGATTTAGCTTATTTGATAAACTTACAATGTTTGGCAAGAAACTTTCTGTGATACATTTCAATAGAATATTGAACCTAACATTTCAATAATTTCAAACCAATACTTTATGAATCATCTTGATTCGATATTTCGTTTTCATAGTAAAGGGAATTCGGGAAGCGTCATCTGAGAAGGGTAGCTTTCCGTAAAAAAACGATCAATAAAATGAAAAACACTTTCAAACTAAAAATCACTGTTCCAGGAATCACACAACTAATAACTATATCAGTGAATTAAAAAAATCATACCGAAACCACAACTACTTCTAAAGAATAACCTTCTACAAATCCACCTTTCAATAATTTCAATTATCTACTCTGAATCTGACTTAGAATAAAGTAGTATACTGTAGAAAATAATAATTCAACCACAAAATTACTTCTGAAACGAATAACCTTTTTTCTTACAGTTCAGTAATAAACGTGCGTCATCAAACATTTAGGATGGGGTAGTGACGTCACTTCCTTATGTGCGCCACTGCTTGCTATATTATAAGAGAAGCAGAGCAAGAGTAAGGAAACGTAATAATGGCCCCAAATGGAACAGGAAGAAGGAGGAGAGGTGAGAGGTGACGGGAGAGAAGAGTTTCCAGGAGCTCCTTCCCTCCACAGCAACCTCCTTTAGTATACATAATATATCCTTTGTGAGTAAATTTTATATAATTCAACCTATTATACTGGTTGATCGAATGATCAGCTGATTCGCTCAGCATTGATTCTAATAATTATCGATTTATTCAAGATCGACTAATTCTTTTCAAAATGTAAACAAATAATTCTAACCTCAATGTTCATGCAAACTTTTATTTTTTATAATCCGCTAATAATAAGTAAGCCGCTTTATAATTTTTTGATCTTGCCAATGGGTTCTCATAGTTATTGAATCACAATTATACATGTTTTCTTATCGTTTTTGATAATACTATTACTCCTAATCGCTAATAATATTCGATTTAAGTTGATTTGTCCCTTGACTAGGTCTAACCTTCTTTCCATTTTATAATTCTATTAAAATTCATTGGTTCATTTTAAAATATTTGATGGTACTAAAGTACCACGTGACACAATACGCCCTCTGATTTCTGATATAAAACGACAATTCGAGAATATAATATAATTTTATGATCCTGTTGGTTTTGGATCAGAAATCACACATGTTACAAAGTCTGTTAATAAGTCTACTGAGAATTCTGTCTCCTAACAATTCAACAACATATACAATAATAAATAAATTCAATTCAAATACATATGCCTTACATTGGCCAATCTCCTACTACACACAATACACAAATATAGATTATCTCCTCCTCCATACACAATATAAACCTTTTTTCCAATCCACGCTTCGCCCTCAGGCTAGAAGCACATTTGAACATTAGTGCAAAATCATTGCCAACCTAACAACCTTATAATTCTCTGACTTGCAGAATATAATATTTCTTCTCCCTCGACATAGAATAGTGACTTGTACATTTTGATTTTAATCTCCTGCAGAATTTGGGCATTGCTTTTATACAATGAATATTTTTAAAGGATAATCTTTGGTAAGTTTTATTAAAGAGAACTTCTTATTCATTTGATACATTGAAACTTTGGCTTAATGCTTTTTGGTGGTAACTATGTGGTTTGATCATTTGGCGGATAATTTTATTTATTTTCTCAATTAGTTTATACATAAATAATAATAATATAATATTTTTATAATATCTTTACATACAATTCACATTTATATGACACTTGAGCCTTTCTTGGGGGTGTCAACTTAGGCGATTTATCAGGCATTGAATACTCGGGTTCTTGTAGTGGACAGCTGGCTTTTGCTGGCTTCTGTCTATCAACTGTCGCCATTTTGATGTCTTCAAGATATACAACGGTAAGTTGGCTTTTAAATTGGAAGTTATTTATTCACTTGTTTCATTAGTGAGGATGGTGTTAAAGATGGTTTCTAAATTTTTTATTTCTTTATTTTCAGGTGTTGTTATTCGAAGTGGATACTCGTCTGCTAATTAAGTGTATTGTTTGGTGTTCGTCTGGTACGTATATCTTGTCAGGTAGGCCAATGACGTTTCATCAAAATATTTATATCCTTATCGCTTAGTGTCCCGATAATACGGTTTGAGATTAGAGATATTTTCCCACCAAGTTAAATTTGGTTTGCATTCTTCATACAACTGAACTGTATTATGTTTAGTTACAGCTGCTATTTTATATGGTCCAGTATAAATATGAAAGAATTTTCTGGTAGTTTTCTCCAACGCATTGGATAATCTATGGCTTTTTAAAAGTATTTCATCTCCAACACTGTATTTAAACTGTTTGGATTTATTATCATGATAATGTTTTTGTGAGGTCGCTGACCTTTCTAATCTCTGTTGCACAATGTGACAGATGTCTAGGTTAGGACGAGTTAAAGCATTCGACGGTGGGAAATCTATTAACTTTTCAATAAACATTTTATTTCTTTCTCCGAACATAACCTCTACTGGTGTATATCCTGTATTCTCATTGATACAATTGTTGAAGCATTCTTCCAGGAATGATAAATATCTAACCCAACTTTAATGTTTTTCAGCGCAGTACACCCTCATGAATCGTGAGATTTCTGCCATACGGCGCTCCACGGGGTTCGAGCTAGGAGAGTATGCGGAAGTTCGAGATATTTTTATATCAGCCAGGTCAAGTATTCTTTTCCATTGTTTGCTACAAAAATATGATGCATTATCTGATAGAATGCACTTAGGTTTTCCTACTTGTGGAGTCCACTTATTCACTACGCAATTTGCTAGGGCTTCACCTGTTAGTTTACCGATGGGAAAGAACATGGTGTATTTAGAGAATGTGCATGTTAACACGAATATATATTTTTTCCCATGTTGTGCTAGGGGTAGATGACCATAAATGTCTGCTGATACTAACTCCAGTGGGGCGGTCGGCAATATAGGTATCATTTCTCCCCTGACTTGATATTTTAAATGTTTTGTTTTCTGACACAGGTCGCATGCTCGTAACACTTTGACTACCTTTTTGTGCATACCTTTCAGATAACAGGCTTCTTTTAGTGTACATATCGTTTTTCTTACTCCAAAGTGGCCAATTCTCTCATGTGTTTCCTTAATCACTTCCTCCGCTATTTTCCTTAGGTATTATGATTCTCCAGTTATAACTTTGTGGTGTGGTGTGGTGAAACCTAATGTCTAGGTGAAACCTAGTCTAGAAATCCACGGTATTGTGTGTACTGTCGCAGGTAGTTGGGCGGTTCAGACGGTCCTTCCTCCAATATTTCTAAAATTTGTGATAGCTTGGGGTCTTCTTTTTGCGCGTTCTGAATCCTTCTGGGTGTTAGCGTATTCTTGTAGACTTTAGGTTTGATATTTTCGGGATATGGTATGCTTTCGTCCATTTCCATTGCGTAACATTTCAGGTTTGTGTCGTTACAGTATGTGGCATCTAGTTCTCGGGATAGAACTAGGGATAGTGGGTGAGATCGAGATCAAACTCTTGAAGAGCAAGGAACCATCTTGACAGTCTGTTGTGGTTTAATTTAGCTGTTTTAAAAAATGTAAGAGCTTTATGGTCGGTATTGATATAAATTTTATTTCCCAACAGTAGCGTGCGGTATTTTTTACAGACTTCTACTATACTTAATAACTCCTTTTCTGTAATCGAATAGCGTCTTTGTGCTGGGTTTAGTGTTTTACTGAAAAAGGCTAGTACTCCTTTGTCTCCTTCGGCACTTTTCTGAAATATTTCTGCTCCTATGGCGTAATCTGAGGCATCTACGTTTATGTAAAATGGTTGGCTCATATCGGGATGACTTAGTACAACTATTTCAAGGAAAGCTTCTTTTAATTCTCGAAATATCTTCTCTTCTGCTTCTGTCCACTTCCACGCTTTGTTGGTAGATAGTACGTGACTTAATTGGGCAGTGTAGTGTGACATGCGGCTGTTGAAACGTCTATAGAATTGAAGAAATCCAATGAATTTCTGTAGTTGCTTTCGGTTAGTTGGTGAAGGGAATTTTCTGATGGCTTCTAATTTACTGCTATCTTGGGAGATGCCGTCCGGGGTGATGATATGTCCTAAATATTTGACCTGTTGTGCAAAAAATTCGCATTTTGATAATTTCAATTTGAGTCCACATCTGATGAGGCAACGAAATACTATGTCTAGGTGTTGACAATGGTCCTGAATATTTGTTGAAGAAATAATTCCATCATCCACGTAGAGTGTACAGAAATCTGTGACATCTTCTCCTACGGCTTGACGAAGGCAACGAATAAATATGGCCATGGCGTTCCTCAGTCCAAAAGCTAGGCGAGTGAAGCGGTAATTTCTTCCATTGAATAAGAATGATGGATAATCTCTTGATTCTGCTGCTATCTGGATCTGCCAATAACCTGCGCTTAGGTCAACTGTAGAATATACCTTCTTCCCACTAAAGGTTTGAAGTACTTGTTCTATCTGGTCTGGGCTCTCACGGTCATCTTCCAGAATGTTGTTAAGCGCGCGCGCATCTAGACATAATCTCACGGTGCCGTCTTTCTTAGCAACACAAACAATTGGTAAGCTATATTGAGAGCTTGATGGTTCAATTATCCCCAATTCTAACATTCTGTCTATCTCTGCTATAGCTGCCGGGCGGTATGTAAATGGTATTGGATAAGATTTTCGGTAATAGGCTTCATGAGGTTTGACTTTGAGTCGGCATTCAAAGTCTTTGGCTAGACCTGGTTGTTCTGAGAAGACATCTCTATTCTCCATGAAAACCTTTGCGACACTGTTTTTTGTATTTAAATCCCATTCGGCATAACAGTTTATCCTATCCAATAATTTTTCAAACATTTCTTCAGAGGAAACCTCTTTATCAATCACGCCGTCATCTGTTGTCGTTAAACTCAACACTTCAAAATGCTCCATGGTTTCTTCCATTTCATGAATACCCCAAGTCCTAGGAACGCCTTCCATGTGATATGCAAATTGTACTATCCGATTTTCTCCAGGATGTCTTTTGAAACTGAGAGGTGTAATAATTTCGGTGGTGGTGGTTTCAGGGCTTGCATGGAATTTCAGTGTACAGAAATTCAAACAGGTTCGAAAATATTGTAGGAAATCAGCGCCTATTATCATTGATGGACCTTTGACTGGTAACACCAGGAAAGTATATTCAAATATAACTCCTTCTATTTCCATTGAGTGGTTACTCTTATTCTTCTGCCAGGATTAATACCGGAAATGTATACATTGGTAAGGGGTAATGTAGCTATTGCATGTTTATCTTTGATGTTTAAAAACATGTCCTCTTGTAATAAACAGCATTGTGAACCACTGTCAATCAGGGCTTGTAGTTTAGTCCCATACAACTTGCATTCAATATAAGTTTGTAGCTGGCTGTCTGATGTCACATCGGTACCGTCAGGATTTTCTAAGAGTGTTTCACGCTGATCGTCCCGGAAAGTGGTGTCTATGTGGAGAGGTTTGGTAGGTTCCTCTAATTTGGTAGATGAATAATTATGTGCATGATATAATCTCTGATAGTGCGTCCATCTGCTTACGTTTGCTCCAATACTGCTGCAGGAATTGGGAGATGAAGTCCTCCAGGCTATTGATATCTCGCATCCGGCTCTGGAAAAACATCAGTGGCTCGCCGAGTAGTAGACTGGACAGTTGGAAACGCCATACTAACCAAGAGGTGGGTATCAATTCCTGAATGGCTTTTATTTGATCTATAAATGGTCGGGGTTGCATATGATGGTAGGAATTATCAAATTTTCCATGACTTTGAAAAAGTTGAGTGCCGTTTACTACTTCATTCGGTGTATACTGTATTCGACTGACTGGGATATTTTCCATACGTGTCTCTATCCTGGAGACTTGTTCTTCATTAGCGATCCATTTATCATTCATAATTTTCTTATGTGCATTCACTTCATCATACAATCCGGTTAGCTTCAACTGCTGTCCGCCTATAGCATTCTCCAACATGCCATATCTCTCACTTGATTTCGCCCCCTCCTCTGCTAAATTTGCTATACATGCCTGCACATTACTTTGTTCCTTGACTATTTTTGCTATTTTATCATTATTTTCCTCCACTTTTGCCTCTATCTCACCCTTATTTCCTAACACCTTTTCCATGACAGTTCCCATGATGGCAGTGCCTAGCTCCTTACCCAATACGTCCACCTGTTTTTCTACTTCCCTGGGCACCTCGTCCAACCGCTCGTTCAATCGGCATGTGACATCATCTATATGGGTTTCCAACTTTTTGATGACGGTAGATTGCATATCTATTTTAATATCTATCATACTCCTCACTTCCTCTTTGAAATTAGAAAATTTTTCATCCATGGTTTTGATACCTTCTTGTACAGTCTTGGTAATATTTTCATTGACAATTTTGTTCTCTTTTTGGAGGATTTTGGTATTTGCTTCCATTCTTTCTGCGCTTTTATCTTGGCTTGCTAATATTTGACTGAGTATGAGTTTGAGTTCGTTTGTAGAATCATTTGCTATAAGATTGGTAAGGTAACCGACTGAAGAGTCTAATGTTGTATTGCGTTTTTCCAGGTTGGTGGCGGATGGCGGTTGACTGGTCATGTCGGATGGCGACTGGGTGGCGGCACTCTCCGTTCCCTCGGCGACGCTTGGAGCGATCTGCGAAGACGCCGGTACCGGGTTGGATGCCCTCACTCCCTCAGCCGGACTCTCATCGGAATTAATCGCATCGACGATGTTATCGATCTTCGTAGAAGACAATTGAGCCAAGTTTTGCGGGTCGAAATTGATGGAGCATATGCTGCCTCCCTCTCTCTCTCGTGGGGTCTCCGCTGCATTGTCCTGGGGTTGTTGATTGGCCGGTGTCGTAGCTACATAGTTTTGGGGATGGTTGCTGAAGTAGGAAATTTGCGAGTTAGCTGGCGACTGGTTCATGGTGATGTTATTATGGATTACTTTGAGTAAATAGCCAAGTGTGTTGCCAATTTCAGGAATATTAAAATGGATTTAGTGATAGTGCCTATTCTGGATAAAATTGTGTGGTGTTAAAAGTTTCAAGTGTCATGTACATATATTACTAAACGAACATCAAGAGACAGGTATGACTTACATTACATAATTATAGTTCTTAAAATTTTAGTTAGGGTCTTATCCACCTTAACAACAACAATATTATAATGCCTCAAATAACCTATAACCCTGGTCAGCATACAATGTCTAGATTCAAATATCAAAATCAAAATTTTACTATAAACTTTTATGGAAATTTCCATCCAATTTTTTCTCTATTATGAGAATTATGTTATCAAACTTGTGTGATACAGTTTGTCTGTATTTATGCAGCTTGAAAAATTTCAATTTGAAGAGCAACTCAATTATTTTAGCCAGAAACTTACAATAGATCATCAGATATATCTTGTCGAATCAACTTCAGATTATATTTCTTGCAGCTATCAGTTTTATCAATAATTTCATTAATCATTGATAGTAGATTGAGTAGGTAAGCTTTTCATCACGCCTCACGCTTGTGGAGCCATATTACGTGAAGTTGTGCTCCTTGGAGGGTTATCTCTTATGATAGAGCCCCACGTTATGAAGCTATTATGTAAAGTGGTAAACCTTTGCCAATCCTTTACAGATGATACAATGTTATTGGTATTTATAAGAGCAGTTGTTAAATTCCCTCTTTTGCAAATAAATTCACAAAAAATTAAGGCCGTCCGGCTCGCAAAATTACTGGGCTCAAACCTCAGCTCTAGCTCAGTGGTAGATACATGAATTTTACAAACACAAGTAATCACCATAAGGTTCAATGACCGGTGATTAATAATTCTTACTGCTGCTTCTATGAAGTTCTTGAAGAATACCGGTGAGGAAATTAAAAGAATATTTGATGACTGATTAACAGTAACCATGCACCCACTAGAGAATAATAAAGACCAACTATAGTTGTTTCTAGTTGATTCTTAGAACGCTCGTCATGAATACAGGTATTCACCAATTTATCCTTCCAAAATTCCTTAGAACTTACAACGCCAGTTCTTGAAGCTCTCTGGATCCCTATATGATATAACTGGAACCTTATTAATATAATTTTTAATATACTTGTTCTGGCAGATTAAAGTGATTATCATCAAAGGATGATAAATACTGAGTGCTCTCAATAAGATCAATACTAATTGATTCAATAATTTCATGTGCATCCTCTCAGGTCGAGATCCTAAGCCAGAAGAAGGAGGTTTTCAGAAAAATTTGTCTCTTCCAAGAATAATTCTGTAAGCTACTCTCTGATTGGTCTTCAATTTAATAAACTCAATACAATTGGTCGCCTTTGAATCAGGGCTTCCTCAACTTTATAATAGAAAAAATTAAATAAAAAAGTTTTTATACAAATACATGTAGTGTTTATCTTAAATTGATTTCATAAATAAATCATAACATACGATTTTAATAGATAATAATACATTTAGTTTTTTTTTATATGAGTTTTGTATACTATTGGTTTTTCGTGTTTCTTAGATTATAATAAATATTTATACAGAAATAATAGTTGTTTGTATTTCTACACTTCAACTTCCTTTAGTATACATAATATATCCTTTGTGAGTAAATTTTTATATAATTCAACCTATTATACTGGTTGATCGAATGATCAGCTGATTCGCTCAGCATTGATTCTAATAATTATCGATTTATTCAAGATCGACTAATTCTTTTCAAAATGTAAACAAATAATTCTAACCTCAATGTTCATGCAAACTTTTATTTTTTATAATCCGCTAATAATAAGTAAGCCGCTTTATAATTTTTTGATCTTGCCAATGGGTTCTCATAGTTATTGAATCACAATTATACATGTTTTCTTATCGTTTTTGATAATACTATTACTCCTAATCGCTAATAATATTCGATTTAAGTTGATTTGTTCCTTGACTAGGTCTATCCTTCTTTCCATTTTATAATTCTATTAAAATTCATTGGTTCATTTTAAAATATTTGATGGTACTAAAGTACCACGTGACAACATGAAGTAGCAACAGGTGCTAGGCAAAAATGAGGTATAATTCAGAATCGGAATGAGAAAATTGCATAAGTCAGAAAAAACAAGAAAGAAAAATTAGAGAGATAAGAGCTATGAACTCACCACTGTGATGGGATAGGCTGGGTTGATGACTGTGAATAAAAGCACATGGTTGGGCTTCTCGATTATCTCCGCGCTAGAAAAAAACAATTACAATTAGCCAAGTAATTCTCAATGTCAATCTGTCTGCAAGATAAAAAAAACAAAAATCATTCAATATCAAGTTAATTTCCAAAAATGAAATGGAGAAGTTCATCATGATATTAAATTATACAATATAATAGATACTATGAGTGAAACAATCATACTCAGTTTATCAAGGAAATTAGAGCTAGTAACATTATAAAAAATTGTAAAATATAATCATTATAAGCTCCTTGTTTATTTGTGAATTGATTAGTTCTATTCTGAATTTCAACTAGGAATACATCAATCTGTCAAGAAACAATATCCATGATCGGATTAAATAAAACTTATTCTTGAATAGGAAGTGAGCTTCAAATCAGATAAAAAGTAAGCGGGGGTGAAAAACTGTATCCAGTAATTTCTATTGCTGTTTGCTTCTTTATTTTCCTGAGTTACTTAAAACCAACTATAACTAGACAATAAATTATGAAGAAAATAAAACAGGCATATGCCTTTGGTCATCGATAGCCCAAATT
Organism: Nilaparvata lugens; assembly: GCF_014356525.2. Lineage (NCBI taxonomy): Eukaryota > Metazoa > Arthropoda > Insecta > Hemiptera > Delphacidae > Nilaparvata > Nilaparvata lugens. The sequence goes on from NC_052506.1 coordinate 33,537,151, forward strand.
AAGGTTATACCTAAGTCTACAGTCATATACAAGTTTTCCACTTTCCAATTTTCGCAAGTAATTATCAAATAAATAAGCCACTCATTCAGAAGATCTCCTAAAAAAATAGTATAAGTGAAAATGCATTGTGATTGTTGTTCTTTATACTCGATCAGCGCCCCAATCAAATAGATTGATCGATTTGTGAGTGATTCAGTACATTAAAATTAAATGATAATCATGTAGGCAGATCAATCAAACTGATTGACAACCAAACAGACAAGCCATAATACACAACTTTCATAGAAAAGAGATTCCACAAAAGAGACTGCAAATACATACAAGACATAAATAATACTCCATTGATGGGCAATGAAATGAATGACGGTTTGACATATTTATGGCCACTGAGTTTCAACTATGTTTGCACACAAAATGTTTCCGACGCTGAAGTTGACTTGACGCCAAACAGAATCTATTATTACGCTTCACTTTCTTCAAGAATCATTCCCAAGTTGAAGTTGCTAACTACAATCATACTGCACACTAGTTATTTACAAGCCAATTGGTTTCGATAATAAAGACGGCGGCTTTTATTACCTACGTTCATGATAGCATAGCCAATTCGAAAAATGATTCTTGAAAACTGAAATTTTTCGTGATAGATTTGAATCTGCACTGTATTCAAGAATATTGACTTGAAATTTGAACACTGAACATGTTTTGGTCAAGGTTGAAACTAATAAAATAGTAAAGATTGGGCGTTTACAAAGCCTAACTAAAACTGTATTTATAATTTCTCATTTCTCATAAACATACACTCTCTCTCTCACACACACAGGCAATTGACTCGATGTTTCGGAACACACTCAAATCAGTACACTCATTCTTTTCTTATCATAATTATTTCCATTTTTCACTCACAAGCCTAAGTTCTCTTCTTCATTTTTCAATGACAAGATACACGCAGCACAAAGGCTAGTCAGTAGTCATGAATTGAGTACAACCAGGATAGAATTGATACAATCGTGACCGTACTGATGTCAACCGTTTTATAAATTCAATTTCTAAAATCTTCATAAAACAGGCCTCTAAACTTAGAACTCTCATTACAAGTCACAATAGCTGAATTACATTGCAAGAGGCGACGATATGCTGCCAAGTTGAATAGGCAGGCAAGCGGCACCTAAGTACACCAATTATTCACCTCAAAAGTATAGTTGAAGCCACAATGGATGTTTTTGTGTATTGTGTGGTGGCAACTGGCAACTCCCAGTGAACGACCGACATAACCACTCCATGCCTACACATTCTGAAATCACCAACACTCACTCACTAGCTCACCACAGAACAAAGCACTAAGGTAGGTCCACTCGCCTTTGGACACGAAAATCCATTCAGCCGACAACAAATTCGTTAGAATGCTCACGCCGTGTGAAGGCTGTGAAATACGTTTCCTTTTACTGAATAGATGACGTACCCACTGTCAACTTGTTTCGGGAGCAAAGGGCCAACAAAAGCACACTCCAACTTATATATTCAACATTGAATTGATGGTAGGGATAGCTATCTCCCCAAGTTCTACTGGACCAAATCAATACAGTGATTTCCACACTGATCTGGAATATCATTCCCCTTGAATGGAGCAGTTTGAAAAACCTAATACTTAAATACACCCAACTTAATGAAACCTATGTATTTGGACAGTTGAAGAAGGGCTGGTCTCTTTGGCCTAATATCACAGTATTCATTGATTCGAATATAGTTCTATACTCAGTTTCACTGTTCTAGAGCAACAATGTCAAGGCGTAACCAATAATTTCGAAAAAATAATAGATTTGATGAATAATGAGTAACTAATACAATATTAATAATAAATAACTCATCTAACCTGAATTTCATTTATTTCCAAGCACAGAAAACAATAATAAATCCTTTGAAAAAATCAAAGAAATTATGTAACACCAAGGAAATAACATCAGCCACCTTGAAAATGAATTATTCACAAAAAATTGCATATAAAAAATTGGCCACAAGTCAATTATCTACGAATAAATGTTATTGTACATATTATATTATTGAACATATTACACACAATTAATATTGATTCTTTAAGAATGATATTACTCTTCATCATTGAAAATATTTGATTTATAGAATGAATGAATAACAATATACGTCACTCTACCTCTAGGTAAAGTGCAATTATTTCCAGAAACGTCGAAAAGTAGATTTTTTCGAAAAGATATTCGATGAGAGACTGTTGGAGATCAGCAAAGGAAATTGGATTACGAAAGGCGAGAAGAGTCAAAGAGAGAGAAAGAAGGAGAGAGAGAGATAGCGAGTGAGAGTTGAAGACAGAAGCCGTGTTTTTTCAAAATCAAGCCAATAGAGCGCATTACTGCAAATGAAATCAACTGAAAAATATTTCAAAGAAGGAGAAGAAGAATTCTTATCTGAGAATCTACCTACAGCAAGTGAAGTAAAGTGAAGCAGGATCCAAGCTCGTTCCACCCTGGTTCACTGGCAAAATCTACCTTTGCACTTATATTTCTTCAAAGTGCCCTTCCTTCCTTCCTTCTGTTGGGATTGGTAATTCCTTTTCAATCACTTCATCTAATTTTTTCTTCTACTACTACTACTATTTATTTTCTCCAATTTTTATTCTTACTTTCCGCTACAGATTGGTAGATTCTCTCATTATTTCTCTACCATGTTTTCAACAGAATGACGAATAAAACAACGGTATAAATCTCTCTATGAAATGTATCGAGAGAATTCCAATACGTCCTTATATCAACTCTACTTCAATATTAAGCTCCACCCTAATCAGCCCGCATTCTGTGATTGTATACCGGCATAATGCACCGTTTCAAAGCTGCAAAAAAATGAAGATAAAAATTTTATCTACGGAACACCTCTACATAGTATAAATGAAAGTTCCACTAAAAATCGCCTAAACAGTATATAAGATAAAACCCTTCACAATATATCTACTAATTGGGAATTGACGATTTTAGATACATCATTACAGTGAGATGAACAAGGAGAAGGAGAAGTCATTAAAAATTGGCCTTCAGAAGATGATCATGGAAATTACGTTTTTTCAAAACGTGAAGGATGTCTAACCTATATTTACTTTGTATTTATATTATTTACATTTAAACCACATACATATTTTACTCACTTCATGACAAATTCCAATTTTTTATCCGTATGTGAGCAATCAATAGTGTATGGTCACCAAGTTAATGGACACCGCCCAACAAAATACAATACAAACACAATACTGATCACGAGTATCAAGAATACAGGATCACAAAATGCACTCAACTCCGAAACCACAGGCACTAATCAAAATTTAACATAATATCAGTTAGCGCGGAAAACCACATCATGAATACATGAATATATAGACACGGCTGGCAAAACCAACGACGAAATTTACATTGGAAATCATTCATTCACCCGATTTGAAACAGCTTAACCAAATATATAGCGGCTCATGCATGTATCAGCTAGATAAAATCTGACTATTTTAGGCACATTACCGTTCCTATCTGCTAGTAGCTATCTAAGCTTGCTTTACCCCTGAACTGAGAGGTGTGAGCAACAAGGGATTGAATGGAGGAAGTTAGAAAAGAGAGAATGAGTAAAGATGAAGATATGACTCATGAATTGTGAATGATAATTCAAAAAGAGGATTGAGAAGAAATAGGTACAAGAATATAAATATTACAGAAGTAGAAGAAGGTGGTGTTGACTGAGGAAGAAGAGGTGGAGGTGGAATAAGAGGAGAGGAATGAGGAAGAGAGCAGATAGAAAAATGTTTTCAAGAGTAGGGAGAAGTCTAAGTGATTGGAATATGAAATAATTTCTCTAGGTATGCCCTAACCTACATGATCTCTAATAATAAGAGTGATCTCATAAGATCTGTAGAATATCTCAGAGTTAAGGTAGCAGTAAAGACTATTAGAGAATAAAGAGAAAGAGGAACAAATCATATTGAGAAATAAGATAGCAAAATAATTAAAACTACAAGGAACAAGTGCAGTAAAATGATAAAGTAGTCTAGATCTAACCTACGCCTCGAACAACAATAATTTGTGTGAGCCGCCAACTGAAATCATTGAATACATGTAGTTTCCTAAAGCCACTCAATCATGGTCATGTATATAGTAATAACGTATCCTGTATATAATATTATTAATATCGATAGATAGAGATATACTAATAGCAATACACGCTTCTTGCAGCGACTCCAGTATTCTGTAGCAATAGACAGAGCAACGTGATGTGATTGAGCAGAGCACATAGCATATAGGAGGAGTCTGTACTGTGGATAGACCGTAGACATGAATATTCAACAGCCAAGTTGTGTCTGCATTACGGGAGCTGCACGGTTTTGCCAGCTCTAATGCCAGCTGACCAGACCCCGGGTCAGTTTGGGGGTAGGGGTGGGGTAGGAAACCCACAGGTGCCCCCCTGCCACCCCAACCATCCATCACTAATGAAGTTCATCTCTCTTTTTCACCCATCCATCCATCTATTCCTTGGGGCTACTTTGGATATTTTAATTATTTGCCGCTTCAGCATCCACTTTATAAAAAGTGTAAGAACGCCAATTCAACTCTTCATCCCTCCATCCTCCCATCGATTCAACCCAAAAACCCTACCACCCTCTAAACCATTTTTCTTTATATGAAAATTTTACAAATTCTGTAATAAATTCCCAACTCACTTGCGCAATTTTCAATTTTTTAATCAAACTTTCTGCAGCGTTGAACTACATTTTTCGTTGAAAATGTAGTTGAAGTACAATCCAAAACTTTACTGAACAATCTGTTGCAACGTTCAACTACACAATGTGCTATACTAAGTTATATGGAATATCTAGAACTATAACAACTAGATTATCTCAATAAAATACTTCAACATAATGACAGTCACTGCAACTTTATATTATATTATGCACTTTCTGCTGGACCAACTTCATTGCTGTTTGTACCACAACCAAAGCGATCCTATATACATGTGTAGGTTTCAGCGTTTCACTGTAATGTAATATAGAATAGAAAAGCTTTTGTATTAATCAAGAAACACACATTACAAATTATAAATTCCAATTGATATAAGCATTTAACCCTTGGTCGATGACCATCAGGGTGAGTTAAGCATTTTTATTATTATTTATAATATTCCATGAAAATACTTTGATAATGTTTAGATCATGAGAGTCAAATAGCGTTCAAGGAACAAATAATATTACTATTAGTGATTGAATTGAGCTATGAGAAAATGTCTATATCTCCATGCATCAGAGCAATATGCACCAACACACTGCCAGTTCTCGCCATTCAGAAGAGTTTTCATTTGCGGCCATGAGAGAAGCGTCCTGCCAAAGTAGCGTCGCCTGTACTCGCCCAGAACCGGGCACCTGCCAATCAAGTGGGCAACATCTTCTTCTTCCTTCAGGCTGCACAATGAGCATGTCTAGTTGCTTTGTGTGAAAGAATACTTGTTCAATTGTACAAGCTCGTTCCTGGCTTTGAAGTACCACTTGATTACTCTGAAGTCATGGCCCTTGAAGATGTACTCATTCCAATGGCTGAGCCGACTCCTGCAAATATATAGTTGACTTGATATCACGAAACTTTGCTGCTATTGTCGTCAAGGTGTCGTCCATATTGAGCCTTCCTTCTGCTATACCCTGCAATGTGATGTTGTATGATTCTTCCAACTGCTGCCAGTCCTCAAACATGAAAACCCTCTTTTCAATCATGGCCCTCATCAAATTTTTGGGGGTATCTACCTTCAGGAAGCTCCAGACATCTCTTGATGACCAGCGTTTCACTGGTATTGAGGAAAAATCAAGTTGGAGTATATGGTTTGGGAATTTGAGTGTGAATATCAATGGTGGCACAGATTTGTGCCAGAACTACTTGAATTAGTGGATCATCGTGACCTAACATATGCCGAGTACCGATTCACACCGGCCAACGTTATCACATAATACTTGGCAATGGTAATATAACCTGAAAGGACAAATATTTATTGATGTCAACGGTACAAGGGTAGATTGGGAGGTTAGGTTTTAGCTTTTAATTGGCAATATGCTGATATTATCCGAATGTTTCGAAAATGTTCCATGATAAACAATAAACACAAATCACATGCGTATTAGTCACCGGGACGCTCAGTCACCGATTCTGCTCGGTAATCATAGAAAACAGACTCAACGAAAACGTTACCAGCCCATGCGCATACGGTGCTGTTTTAGGTACAGATTGTCTTGTGAATCAAGTGCTAGATATATAGCGGTGACAATTCGTAACAAAGCAAGCGGTGCATAGCTTAGTGGGTTGAAACGAAAAATATTTATGCTCTAGAATCTAGATAATTTAATATCAGAAATCGTATAGAAAGAAACTATTGCGATGTTGTACTTTATTGATTTACAACTATATTACAACCATTTGAATTTTCAGTACGGTAAAATTATTGGACGAATTTATCATTGAATGCAATGAGTTTCCTAGCCGGGGGCAATAAATTTCCGACTAAAATTAATTTCGACATATTTATTTTTAGGAGGTGAATCATCTCTACGTATTATAAATGTTATATTTGGTGAGCAATATTGGGCCGATTACAGCATACCTACCAATAGTAGTAGGCCTGCAAGTAGAATTTAATACCAAGCAGAATTGAAATTGGTTCCAGAGAATTAACCGTAATAAACGATAAATTCCAATTTTAATCAAATCATAATCTCATCTTCCAACTCTAAATTTTTCAAATATCGATTAAAAAACCAATTTCAACGTCATACTGGAATGGGCTTCTGATTATGAAAAGATGAAGGCCTTAACTCTCTTCCCTAATAACTGAAATTCAACCTCCACCAACAAACACCTAGTTACTTTTTCGACATGCCATTGATTGATTATTATCAACTATAATGATTATTTCTCTATTTCTTCATTATTGAGTATGAAATTATTGTTCATTTAGGATTTTTATTCATAAAGTAAAAATTACGTATCATATGGAAAATATTTTTAACAATCTTTCATGTTTTAAATTTTCGAATTCATGATTATAAATTTACACAATCATACAGTAGTAACTCAATGAACCAAATATTTATTTGAGAGAGTGTAAACTGGTTAACTTAATGAATAAAAAAGGAATGAAAGAATATAGTCATCAAACATTAATCTCTATTGTATTTAAAATTCTAATTTTACAAATGATTATTGTAAAACTTCGCGAATAGCGTCATCTTTCTATGTTTTCAGTAAAAATACTAAATTTAAATATAGACAATATTAGAATCACGGAGACTTCCCAAAGAAGAACATTTATTAATATTTACCAATTCTAATTTTATTATTGTAAAACTTCGCGAAGAGCGTCATCTTTCTATGTATTCAGTAAAAATAAGTAAAAACCTGGTTAACTTAATGAATAAAAAAGGAATGGATGAATATAGTCATTAAACATTAATCTTTAATGTATTTAAAATTCTAATTTTACCAATGATTATTGTAAAACTTTGCGAAGAGCGTCATCTTTCCATGTATTCAGTAGAAATACTAAATTAAAATATAGACAATATTAGAATCACGGAGACTTCCCAAAGAAGAACATTTATTAATATTTAATTTATACTCCTTCCTCAGTTAATTGAGAGAGTAAGTTAATCAAATTCAACACAAAAATACACTACAAAACATATACGACACATTTTAGATTGTACGTGGTATGGGATATCTGAGACTAGCGAACTGCCAACACAACTTGAAAGCAAAGCTCGATTTGATTTCCATGACGAGGAGCTGCCAATCACACGTTCACCGCTCACTCCACCATCTCTGTCACACTCTCACATGAATCATGGCAGACCGACCGACCGACCAGAGCAACGCACTGAAATAGCTGCAAGGTCAATCAGCTGATGTGTCTCACGTGACCCGCCAACTGCAGACAGACTGAATGTGACTCACCACTCACCACGCTGCGTCGACCAACAAGTGCGCCACACTGCCTCACTCTAGCGTTTCTCTTTTGGTGAACTGCTAGCATTTTTGACTAGAACCAGGACCTCTCAAGTATATAGGAAGACCTGATAGATCATAGAACCCATGCCCTCTTGTTCCAATGCTACTGGAGCAAAATATATATCTCTATTTTTCTCATTACTGTATATTGAAATCATTAGGCGAATGATTTCTATCAATTGAATAGAGTAACTGACACCAGTGATAGTGGAGCAGGTTACCCTCATATTCTTCCTTTCTCTTTGAGCGAGTTTGTCTATTATATGAATATTAAACAATTTTGCAATGATGGAGCCCTCACAACCATATTGAATTGAATAAAAAATCAGCACTACTTTTTCATATAACATTGGTCAATTTTATGTAGCGAATATAGGCCTGATTCATTACTACATGTAACAATAATATTTTGTTAGTTTGGTAAGAGCTCTGAGGAAAGAACACAGTTTTTTTTTTTTTTTTTTTTGGTAAAGTAAGTCTCCTTTCACGACAAGTGTACGTAGTAGGTTATTTACTACATGATATTATGGAATATCTACCGGTTACACGGAATGCTTCGTTACAGGGAAAAAGTCGCAAATTTATATTTGTCAATGTAAAACCGACTAATTTGCAATAAATATTCAATAATATGATGTGCTGTAGGTTGGTGATAATGTTTTTATAGCACTCCAGTCTTAGTCTTAAGACAGTTGAGAGAAAAGAGTGAGGAAAAGGGAACAATGAAGAAGAAGAAGAAGAAAAGTGGCATTTGATGGAGGGAGGGTGGTGGCTTTTGGTCGCGTGCAGTTGGCTAATCGATAGTGGTGCTATTTCCTCCTCTAATAATAGTCGGCAACCACCGCTAGTTGGCCACTACCAGAAGAATGAGAATGAGATAGATAAGAAAAAGGAGAAGGAAATTAAGAAGACGTAAAGAAGGAGAAGCAGGAGACGAATAAGGAGAACACTGAGAAGACAAACTATGACATAATGATGATGATGAAAAAAGGAGTAGAATAAATGGGAGGAAAAAAAGTGAATGAAATAGGAACGAAGAGGAATATAGAGAAAGAAGAAATTAGAAATGAGGGAGCAGACTTGCAGTGTATAAGACGATTGTCCAAAGAGAATGGGAAATACTAGAAATGAAATTGAAAACAGAATATTTAGGTGAAATAAGGTGAAAGCTGGAGGTGTGAAAAGGTAAGGTGTGAAAGTACGAAGAAGATGAGTATTAAGAAAATATGAAAACAATGAGTATATAAAGGTGGGAGATGAAGCAGAAAGAAAAATAAAAGGGGGAAGTGGTGACACAATACTGGACAGGCAAGAATTACAAGATAAAGCAAGGGAAATGAGAATGGTCATTGAAGGAAAAAGAGGTTACGGGAAGATGAAAATTGTAAAAATACAAGTAAAACGAACACTATGAAGGGTAGTATACAAGGAAATTGAGAAACAATTATTGGAGGAGACATATAGATAAGATGATTATAATTATAAAGAAGTGAATATATCCTATATTTAACATTATTTTGTGAACTGTTTCTTTTTGAACAGGATAAAAGATTGATTTGATTCGATTTAATAAGATGAAGCTGAAAATGGAAAAGCACAAACTGAAAAGGAGTAGATTGGATTGAAGGTAGAAGAAGAGTTGGTTGGAAAGCAAAGAGAAGAGACAGTGATGAAAAGGAGTTGGAAGGTAATGATAATTATGGGTACTTAAATGGAAAGCGAGTTGGTTAAGCTCAAGAGGCAGCAGAAGGGAAAATATGAGAACAAAAATAAGCAGAAGAAAAGTAAGAGAACAAGAATAAGCGGGAGAAAGAGCCGAAAGCAGACAGAAAAGGAAAGCCAAGAGGTTAGTACCGACGCTGGCGTTTTAGGAAGTAGGCGTTGCTGTTTCCGGTCCTCCCTCAAAACTGGGGTTACGAGAAGAAGTTGGGCATTAACAAGGATGAGTTATAAACTTGGACATCTAGTACTGGGGAATTAATGAGTGGTGTGGCCTAGACAAATTAAAGAGGTTTGTTCAACATTCACAGTCATATCTGAAATGAGAAGACTAAATTGTCAATAAAGTCCAGGCAATGAATGCTCAAAAAAGGGTATAGAGGGAAAAATTTGGGAGATAATTTTTGACCCCGCAGTTCTGCTTAGGGTAGTAAGGAGGTGAACATATCAAAAGTCCCCACCCCTACCCCCAGTGCTAAGGGGGTGGGGGTGGTTCAAAGGTACCATTTTTTGGTTTCTCGTATAAAACTCAAAAACTATGTATCCTAAGGACTTGACTGTCACATAGCAAATTAAAGCTTACATAATTTCCTATAATATTCATTCCACAACTTTTTTGAAAGCTTTTAGGAAATTATGTAAGCTTTAATTTCCTACATGACAGTCAAGTCCTTAGAATACACAATATCAACTTCCAAACTACACAAAAACAGTGATATCTTATAGCTTAGTTTAGAAGAGTGACGTGCTCTCAGTAAACGCATTGGAAGTGATCCTGAAGCATCAGTATCATTACACTATGAGACAGTTGATAGCTACAAACATAATTCCCGGTGGTTCCAAGACCATAATTCATTATGAACCTTCCCAACAGCCACGCACAGCCTAGGAAACAACATAATGGGCATAATTCCCGGTGGTTCCAAGACCATAATTCATTAAGAAACTTCCCAACAGCCACGCACAGCCTAGGAGACAACATATGGGCAACGTCCTCAACGATGTACAAAATAATACATAACATAAATGTACAGAATAAGCAACGAATACAAAATAATTTTGTATACATGTTAATTTGATTTGAAACCATCCCAACTATCTAACTTGAAAAATGTATTCTTGTACCAAAATAAGAACTAACCAACTTCTTTTAAAAAATTGACAAATGTACCAAATGTTGTAACTTACATAAACAGGAATTGGGGAGTTAAATGAGGGACAAAATGAATTGAATTGATTCGGTGGGAGGAAACAATAGGCGAGAGAAAGAGGTGAATGAGAGAGAACAAATGAAATCGGATAAAAAGGAAAGGTGAGAGAAAACAGAGGTAAACAATGAAGGCGGAGTGAATCAAGTTAGCACCAACTGATGATTGACCTTCATCACTGACCTTCAACCTTGACCGCTAAGTCGCCTGTAACGCTATTATGACAGTAAAAAGGTACTTGTTTAAAGATGTATGATCTACTTTCTTTCTATATCGGACTAAATTGATGCAGCAACCCTAGAGTGATATTATTTATACAAAAAAGAAAATACCGATTCTGTAGTTGTAAAAGATGTTGAGAACTATAAATAATACGATAGCTACGACAATGAACTGTAATTCTATTCCAAATTCAAAAAAACCTCTGAACTGTTCGGGTAGGAACGTAACAGAGCGGTTAGGTCGATATTCAGCTTTCAGTGTAAATCGCGATAGCGATCGACCTTCATGTAACACTAACACATTGTAAAGCATGGGTATGAAGAACAAACAGTAGGGCTACGTCTCTGATTCCGTTCACCAGGATGACATTCAAATGTTGTTATCATAAACAGCTTATTAGTGATACCAATGTAAACCGATATCTACACGCAAATCGTTCTGTTCCCACCTTAACATGTAGAGAGATGAAGCGAGAACATTTAGATACTGGAGAAAGATGGAGAGGTAAATAATCACGAACAACGATTTCAGCAATGAAAAGAATAGGATAAAAATTTGAAATCTGTGTAAAGAAGAAAACGACGAAGAAGAGAAGGACTTGGTGTAGTAATAAACAATAAAATAGGGAATTTTAGTTAGTAGCTTGAGCTATAAGAAGGAGTAGATGGAAATGTAGTACAAGATAAAGGAGAAACAGGAAACAACAATTGAATTGGATTGAAAAGGAATTGAATTGAAAATGGAAAAAAGAAAAAGTGGAATTGAATTTGAAAGAAAAGTAATTGAATTGAAAATGGAAAGGAGAAGAAACACAGTGGAAAATTGATGAGTTTGAGAAATGAGCAGCACAAAATTATCAAATAATAGATTAGGTTGGCGTTCAGGAATCAGATGATAATCAGCCAATCGGAGAGCTTCATGACTAGACTATTATACAGAAAAGTGGAGAAGAGAGAAGAATAACAACAATGTACATAATTCGAGTGAAAAAGGAGAGATAGTAGCTAATGAATAAGCTATGAAAATAGAAAAGAAGAAGAGCGAGAGCGACAAAATAAGTAGGATTAGAAGTTATTTCAAAGAATGAGGAAAATATTGAAGTGGAGTCATTGTAATACGCGGATAATATTAACTTATATAGGAATACGAATGTAATATGCAAAGAGATATTTTCTTGTTGAGTCTCTCATGAAACTTTATTTCGACAAAACATTTCTGATTTCCATACATTTCTTCTATATCTTCGAAAGCTCATTTTCTGATCAACTTCAATTTTATTGTAGGTCAAAAATCACCTCGCAAAATTGGTTCTTTAAAAAAGAAGAGAAATTTCGAAATAACTACGCAAAATCCAATGATTTAAACATTCTTCTACTCTCATTAATGTAAACAGTGTACAAAATTTAATTACACCTACATTAGGCTGAAATCAATCAATTTCATTCTATGAAAGTTGCGTGGTACAACTAAATTGCTTGGTAACTGATTACTACAGCTAATGTAATTCATTATTACAGTATTATTCTAGTCCTTAGTTACTTTACAACAAAGTCGTACAGACTTATGCGTCACGAACACTCGCATTTCACTTTTCATCAGCTGATGCCATGCTTCACTAGTCTACGTACGCACCCCCCCTGCAGACTAAGGTCAAGTCTTAAGCTGCGTTTACACCAAAGTTATTAACAAAATGTTTATTTTTCCGTCCTTATAGATAGCCTACTATTAGATTGAACATAATCAATGTTATGAAGATGGTTATGGAGATGTTTTGACGTTTAGAATTTTAAAATGAGTATAATTTGTGGATTTAAGTGAAATTTTCAATATTTTTTGAGATTGTGAAGTAAGAATTTTGTTTGGATTTGTATTTTGAAATTAATTAATCCCATAAATTCAAAATTATTGTAGTGCATACATTTTTTGAACTCAAAATAGTGTGTGAATTAAGTTATCATTTACATAACCTCTAGACTGTGAATTCCAAATTAAGGTTTAAAGCAGTTTTGGGCGAATGCCTGTTGTTTGTACCTGCATTGTAGCTATTGTCTATGAATAAATGAAATGAAATAAATAAATAAACATAACTTATCATACACTGCCATGATGTGCATATTTGTTTGTCAAGCTCCATATAATCTATGAGGACGGAAAAATAACATTTTGTTAATAAATTTTGTGTAAACGAAGCTTTAAACTATATTGAAAAATATAGTACGGGATTGATCTCGTACAATAGATTCATTAATTTTTTTCCGCAAATTCATGAAAGTTGAAAACGTTTATATACCGAAAATAAATTTGCCTAGTGAATGAGTGATACATTAATTTTATCAATACCTACAACATAACAATAAATTTGAATCTATTAGCTATATTTCATGGATATATCTATGATAATGTTTCCCCAACAAGCATTCATCGTTGACAGAATTTTCAAGAGTTTCGGAACTACAAAAACTTCATTATAAACTACTAAACCATCAAACATGCAAATATCTAAAAAGTACAAAGAGAGATTCATATTTAAAATTTAAAAATACATAGCTCGCAAAACAATACAAATAGAATGTTAATTTGGATGATGAATGTGATAAGATGAAGAAAGAAAGCAAGGCGCCGTGTCACATACAAACGAAAAAAAAAACAAAGCAGAAATTAACAAATCACGCTCTGTTAATTTTGTTCGTTAATGAGCAAACAGTGAAGATTTTTACTCAACACATTATCATACAAAAGGTAACTCCAACTTCACGATTGGAATAGCATACAAATATATTGTTTTATCACGATTAACCTTACTTTCAAATAATGTCACAACACTGTTATCTTTCTACCTGATATGTTTGTTTTTCAACATGATTTACATGCTATTGTTGTCAGAAAATATTGGGAAAAATACTGTATGCAAGAAAAACAATACAAATTGAATTGTCACAAAATGAATTGAAATATTCTATGCATAATCTTCTAGTAAAATTTTCGTTAGATTCAATTCATATTTCACATTATTAATTACTAGAAAAAAATTAAATGAATGTTACTAACGACAAAAGTTCATAGTCAGTATGCAATACACTAGTTTGGTACAACAAACTCTTCAATTTTAGGCTATAGATATAAATTTTAGGTATTACTTTTGAACGACCGGGTAGTGTTTTACAGTGTTGACAGTGTGTGAGCTCAGACAGTGGTCACCCTTACAACAACGGCAGTAAAAGTGCACTCACTTTGAAGAAGTGTTCATAGACTTGGATCACACAAGAGTAATATGAGTTAAGCGAGATCACGGTGAAACAATCAATTAAATAGTGGCGAATGTTTTCAAGAAGCTGCAAAAAAAGAAGAAGAAGAAGAAGAAGAAGAAGAAGAAGAAGAAGAATAGTTGAAAAAGAAAGCTCGGCTGCCAGAACGTCTTCCTTTCCCCTTATTACATACACCCCCACAACCCTCAAAAACCCAATACAACAAAGTAGTTGAATCCGTCCGAGTAGAAGCTAATCTAGTGCGGTGTAATTCAATTTGGCAGCTGGCTTTACAACTATTACGCCCGAGCAAATAGAGCCAGGCCAAACTAAAACAAAACTGCTGAATCGACAAAACGTAGCCTCTCATCTCTCACCACCCCACAAATGCTAAACTGGATTTATTTTAACGTTGCACATTGTAATCTGCATAAAAAATATTTTCCAAAATCTAGTATAGAATATTTTAAAGGAATTATAAATTATGAATTTATAAATAAACTCCCCAATAGTCTTGAAATTCTCGTCTCGTCTGCAATTAAGATCAATAAAATGGAATTATTTTTCACATAGCATCCTATATTAATAAATCATTGAATAAAGGAAAATGCGAAGAATCATTTCGACTTAGTTGAAAAAAGAGCAAGAATATTTACTTATATTCGAAATAATTGCATGAAATTGCAGGGTCTCAACGCAGTCAATACCTACAACATAACAATAAATTCGAATCTATTACTACCAAAAATATATTTCATAGATATATCTATGATAATGTTTCCCCAACAACATATACTCGTAGATCCGGTGCTTCACCGGTAATGCCGAGATTTCTGTCTAATTATTAAAGATCTGAACTAGGTTACTAAAACAAAAGAATGCTCCACCCATATGGGCGAGTCTTGGCGCCTGTTCACCTTGATAGATCTGCCAATAACTAATCATTTATAGATCATTTACTACAGAGCATCGGTCTGATGCTGTTTCATGTTCATATTTCATCTGCTAGTGATACCTATGCCACACGTATGTTGTTTCCTACTCCACATGCAGAATACACAATAGCAACTGATCAAATTTGAAATGGCAATTTATTTTGTATCATAATCTTAAATAATTCATTTAAAAACTTCAAATTAAGTTTGTTTAGAATTAAATTGTAAAAATGTGTACAGTTTGCACAAGGCCAGTTGTTGCCGTAGCACAGCTATCCATGTAATAGACTTCAGTTAGTTTAGTCAGTTAGTTAGTTCAGTTGAGTGAGTACAGCTTTGAAATTCAAGACAGATTGTAATTGGATGTAGTGAGCTGCCAACGTTGGTCATTGCTCACTGGTCACTCACTACTCCGGCCATTGTCCGAGCCATTTCTATTCTGTATTCTGCATGTGGAGTAGGATACAACATACGTGTGGCCGGAGCCAAATACAACACTACCACTCAACACCAACAAACATTGAGCAGGGTCAACAGAATAAAGGAGAAAGAGGGAATGCGATGAAGAAAGTAAAGGAATGAAGACAAGAGGAACTGTTGAAACAATGAAAGGAGGAAAAACAGAAGATGATTGATTGATAGCTGATTAAGAAATGGAAGAAGAGGAAACGAAAAGCACAATCATGATATCACATACTACGTTTGTGTCTATGGTAATATCAATGAATAAAGTAAATAAAATAAAAAACGAGGAATATAAATAGAGAATCTAGAATAGAATTAATTATAGAGAACTTATGATTGGAAAAATTATAATGAATGCAGGATGCATGCATAATCACAGGAAGTTAGAATATGAGCAAAATAAGAAAGAAAAGAAGAAGAGTAAGACCTTACCAAGAGGGTAAGAATAAGAGAATAAGAAAGAGAATACAATATTCAAAATGGAAAATAGTAGAAGAGCAAAGAGGGAGTAGAGGAAGTGCTTCGATAAGAGGGAGAGAGAAGTTGGTGCAGGGAAGGTTGATAAACTGGAAAAAAGAGGGAGCAATAGAGCAATATAATATTATGAAGATCATTGAAAAATAACAAAAATGACGTAGAAAAAGAGGAGGAGGTTGGAAAAAGAGAGAATAAGAGAAGCCAGTGTTTGGAGAGAGCTGGAAGAAAAAGACAATAGTATAATATGAAGACGGGAGGGAAGAAGGATTAAGAAAGAGGAGGAAGTGATGAAGTGAACGAGAGAAGATTAACGAAGATGTTGTCAGTGAAAAAGAAATTATTGTAGAAAATGAGATGCCACTACAATGAGGAAAAGAAAAGATAAGGAGAATAGTAAGAAATAGATTTATGTGAAGACGAAAAATGAGAAAAATAAGAAGCAAAAGAGGCAATCTGAAGAACTACACACGAATGAAAGTTAGGCTTAAAATCGAAATCCAGCAGCCAACTACAGTACAGTGTACAAGCAACAGTTCGCGACTCATGTCAAATAATATTCTAGGATGGTAGTCACGTTCAGCAACTGAGAGAGAGGTGAGATACGGTGGAGAAGAACAAGCAGAAGGAAAGGGAAGTGAGGAAGCATGGCAAATTGCAGACTACTGTGCTATTATACATGCACGAGAATCAATGCTTGTTGAAGAGCAACGCCCGCCCGCCCACTCACAGCTTGCAGCATTCAGATGTCTGCCCCATGGTTTCAACACTCTTTCAAAGCTTTTACCGTACTCCAAATAAATTTAAATATAGGAACTCCAAGAAATCTTTATAAATTAACACATTAACAAACTATAACACTATGGAACATGGAGACGATAAGTTGGAAAGGAATAAGGAGGATAAGTAGAAATGAGGGAAAAAGGAGAAGTAGAAATGGGGGAAGAAGGAGAAGAGGAAGAAAGAAGAAAAAATTATAGCACTTTCTATCATTTATATACCATTACATTGGGGTATATGTGTCACTGAATGAAGAATCCTTCTAATACATCCTCAGAACAATTTCCATTCTCATAAACATAAAATAACAGTAATATTAGGGTGAATAACTTTTAAAAATATAATTCACATATTGAATATGAATTCCATAGTAGAGAAGAAAATGATTAACCTAATGGTTAGCCTGATATCTAATTGCTCATAATATTAGATACGGGCAATAATATTATTATAGACGTGCAAAATACTCCAGTTCGGAAGAGTTAGTTTACACTAATCAATTAATCAGCTTCTAAATCCTCTAAAGCTCTTTCCACAGAGCATGCTAAACAAGAAAAATCCAATAGTGACATATTCACAATGCATAATTATGAATAATACTCGAATATTGGAAGTAGAATCATTCATTATTGGCAAGCCTTTCTACACACATGTCTATTGTGTGAACAGCTACCAATGTATCATCACATTACAAGGCCTTCAAATTTTATGAAGATTTTGAAATCTATAAAATTGGCTTCTATGAACGGACTGATTGTCGGAAACTGTAATTGACATCATCTACCTATTATCTTCCGTGACTCTCGATAATCAGCAACAAGACCTTCAATATACGTTTATTAGTGAAAAAAGATAGTAGATCTACAATAAATTTTGGTTGCTTTCAGAGACACGAAGCTGCAGTGATCAATGTTTTGTCAAATTCAAATTTTATATTCTTCACAAATCAAGGTTAGAAGAGGAGTAAATATAAAAGGGATTTAACGGTATTTTTCAAGGAACCCCAAAAATGTAGCAATACTTACGAAGTCTTTTCAATATTTAATGGACACTTGAAATTGTAGAAACGCTTCGAGGCAGAGAAGAAAACTATGTTCAAACACCTAAAATAGATAAAATGTTCTAACCAACTCAATACATATCAAAAGTGTAGTTGATCTATGCTTCTAGGTTTTGTCTGATGTTCGGTAAGAACATCCCTTAAATTCTGATCGGATGTAAGGGAGGAAAATAATACCTGATTAGTAGAAATTTGAGTGAAAATGAATATGAAAGAGGAAAAACATTTACGAGGTGAGGTCCAGAAAACCTTGAAAAGGTTTGAGACTGCATCAAAAGAAAAACTATCAATTGTTGGAGTTCGATGCCCCCTGACGGCCAAAACAGGAAACTTGAAACGGTGGAAGCCTGCACATCGGTACACACTTCAAGCAATACTTTAAAAGTTTACAAACAAAATACCAAAGGAAATAGAGCTAGCAAGAGAAAAAACAATAAAAACGTTGGATTGTCACGCAAGCCTCCTCTCCGCACCTCTCCCTCCAACACTCAACCACTGTCAATCATAACTCAAAACTCCAACACCAATGGAGCAGTGTATGTTCATTCTTTCTTGAGAGAAAGCGAAAGTGGAAAACTTCAGTTTTCCCTTTTACTTGAGAAATAAATCTCACAGATATCTATCGTACAAGTTTACGAGCATGTCTCGGTTGGAACGAACCACTTTACATTTTTCCACCGTTAGAAGGAAGTGATTAATTAGTGGAGTATGTCAAAACAAAGGGTTATTTACAGCCACTGTAGACCATTCATTCAATGTAGACACCACAACAAACAATTCATGGCCTTAGTAAGGGTCGTGTTATCTTAATTACATGACATATCAACTCCAATATAAGTTGATAATAGCATGAATTAAGAAATTAAGACATTCAAAATTGTTTATCTTTCAAACCGTTTGATCAAGTTCAAATATACTGTGTATCAATGAACAATCAAGCCGCTTAATAAAGATCGAATTTCCATCCAAGGAAAAAGTTAATAATTTTGAATTGCACCTCAAAAGTCACTCAAAACGCTTTGAAGGCATCCAACTTCGAAGACCATATTTGGAAACTATTTTGAAGAACGTTCTGAACCAAGCGCCAAGGAACTTCTACTTGAACCAGCTACTTTAGAATATTTCTGATTGCTAGGCAATGAAAATGTCCCCGATTCAAACGTTTGAAATACGAAATGCTATTCGAGATATTTAACAACATTCTATGATAAATTCAGTAATTGAACTTTCAAATTAACTATTTTTTGAGAAAGGCTATTGGAGTTTTAGTGAGTCATTGAAATACTGTATAAATTAAATAGTATTTTCGGTGAGCACAATGAATCAGTTCTGATAAAACATTGAGTAGAAAAGATCCACTTTCACATGTGCAACATTGATTTTGGACGTGGTTCAAGTTTTGCAAAGGAATGCTGAGAAGTTGCAATAATCCACATATCGTTTACAAATGATGCCCCTACAAAAAATAGGAATACAAAATACATCTGAAAGACGATTCGTTTCAAGCAAAACTTTCAGCAAAAAAGTAGTAATATAGAGGAGGATGAGAGTGATTAGAAGGAATACGAAGAAGAGAAGAGGAAGAGAGAGAGAGAGAGTAGAAGAGCGAAATTTTCTACAACGACGATCATTTCAGACCAAGCTACACAATTTCAACATCAAAGCACAAAACCTATAAACAACGAATTTTACGCTACATAAAATACAAGCGAGCATTAAAAAGGCCAACGTTTCTATTCGTATTATGTCAAAGCAGATTACGAGAGCAGCAAATCGAGAAATAAGAAGCATATGTGGTCACTTCTCCTCCATTCGGGAAAATACTACGGGTAGAAAACAAGCCTCTTTAACCGCTATTTAGACTTATAGAAAAGGAAGATACTAGGTTTCTTTCAACATATTTGTAGAAATCGGAGTAGGATCCTTCCAATTCTTAAATACACTACATTAACTAAACTTTATTACAGTTTAAATATCTTTCTACACTCTTTGTAGGTCAAAATTTTAGCAGATTATCATATTCAACTTCCAAGAAGCTTAAACTTCCAGGGCCGTTTATGAATTCGTCTTACAGGCTATTTCTGAGGAACTATACGTTCAACTTTAAAATGAATTGAAAACTACTTACAGTTTCGTTTGTTATGATAATCGAATTCAAAAGGAGAATAGATTCAACTTACCAGAAAAGAAAATAGAATACAATTAGTCTTCAATCATATGAATGTTTATGGGTACTAAAAGTAAATCAACACAATAGGTGATAAAGTTTTATGTGAAAGAGAAGTACTTCAAAGTGGTCTCGCTCCTACTACAAATAATAGAATATAGGATAGTACAGGCGCAGTAACCATTCTACGGATTACAATAATGTTGAATTACGTAATTTTCGATTTGAGCATGATTAGTGGTGAAGAGTTCTGACGTGAATTGGGTATGACAACATAGATTAGGTAAACAACAGAATTATTTTGAAAGGTTTCTTTTTTATTACACTTCATTCCAAAGTGGTGTACAATCGGTACTCTTTTTGGAAGAGTGAACGCTCGAAGAAGTCCAGCTCCACCAACTGATAGTTGAGAGTTAAAAAATCAATTCCCGTGGTTCCAACCCAAACCAAAAGTCTACAAACATTCATTACTTATCACCAACCCTCCCATTACCCACAAACGAGCAATGTAGGACACCATATAATAAATAGGTGAATATTTTCATATTCAAATTGATGATCACGCACTTTCAGTAAGAATCACCTAAGTAATCAGAAATATTTCCACGAGCCGCTCGAATTTCAGTTCGTCAAATATCAACATAACCTCAAAATTCCATCCGGCTGGCAGTTCGCTTGAATTTCCGGACAGATGGAGAGGAAAAGAGAGAGAGAGAGAGAGAGAGAGAGAGAGAAAGATTTCACTAAACAAATAATAAAATTCATCTGCAGACGTGACAGAGCAGAGGAGATGGCAGAGAATAAAAATGAAAAAATAAGGAGAGAAAAAATGGCAACGGCTGGTCAATTACCTGGCCTGCCTGGCAAACACAGGAAGCAGAGCTATGAATGAATGAATGAACGGATGACTTCACTGCTGCGGAAATTTGCAGTGGAATTCATAATAACTGAGGCGATGACTGGCCTCCACCGCCACACGGTGAAGGAGCTCATGAAGAAGAGAAAGAGTTGAGAGAAGGTGATAGATCCGGGGTGGAGGAGGGGGACGAAAGTCATGGCCGAGGCTATGACTTACTAAACTGATGAAGAACGCTGCAAGGGTTACGCAAACCAAATGACGATGATTATGATAGGGTAATGCTATTTTTATCTCAAGAGGTGAGTAACTCGAAGATATTTACAGGTGGAGATGAAAATACAGCGAGAAAGAGCAAGGAAGTGGAAACGGGTATTTGAAGAGTCAGATGGGAAAAAGGAAAACGATAAAATGTAGGCATGCTTAAAGAAGAATAAACGAATTAATAAAAAAAATAGTTCATGAGAATATGACAAAAAATTGCATGTCAAGTAAGTAATGTAATTAAAGTAAGAGGAAGAAAACAGGTAATAATAGTGAAGATTAAAAAATAAGAATGGAATAGACAAGAAAATACGAATATAAAGGAAAACTAACAGAACAGTTGATCGAGAAAATGCAATAATGGAGATAGGGAAAAAGTAATGGAAAAAATAATGGATTAAAGTGGGAAAGAATGAAACTAAGAAACTAAAAGAAACTTCCAAAAACGAATGAAATGGGAAACATACTAGTTTTTACCAATACAGAAAACATTCAAAACAACAAAAAAAAAACAGAAAAAGGAGAAACGTAGATGGAGAAGTGAATGAAATGCAGTTTTAAGATTCAATAAGATGTAGAATTTTGTGTATTTGTTAAGGTAAAATAGAAATGTATTGAAGTTTTTTCATTTTTCAAATTTTTAAGACTAGAAACTAGAAGCACTGCTTAGTAGAATAAGGTGGATATTTTGTGGAGTTGAACGTCAAGCCAAAAACCTGAAACACCGATAAAATCGCCCAATTTCGGTTAAACAAAGCAAAGAGGGTGAGCTCTGCTTTTTTGTAACTGAAACAGCTACATCCCATCTCTTGCCCCAAAATGTTATCTTATCTGAAGGAAGTGGAACGG
The DNA here is from genome assembly GCF_014356525.2 of Nilaparvata lugens. Taxonomy (NCBI): domain Eukaryota; kingdom Metazoa; phylum Arthropoda; class Insecta; order Hemiptera; family Delphacidae; genus Nilaparvata; species Nilaparvata lugens. Next base: position 33,559,437 of record NC_052506.1, read on the forward strand.
TCCAAAGGCGGAAAGAACCAAAGACTGCCTTGGCCTGGCCCATCGCCTATGTTTCAAGTACTGAAGGACTTCAAGAGAGTTACTACATTATTAACACCGAACATGAATAGCCCATAACTTGACAAGATATTCATATTTCAGTCATACATTTTCTATGATAATTTATAACAATAATTAATTATGGAATTTTGACTGTTCACAATCTGACTCAAAGTTATGCAAAATTATTCCAAAGAATCTAATAAATGGTGATTTTAATAATTTTTTTAGATTTCGATCATCAGAATTTCAATTTTCAAGTATAGTTTACTTCGTTCCTTTTTAAAGTGGAAATTGTACTAATACTTTGAAAATTTAAATCATTAACGTTGTTTGGAAACTTCTATTCATAAAAAATTTGGGAGAGACAATTTTGGGCTGTCTGTTGTTCTTGATTGTGATTGTGAATAAATATAGTCAATGCATGGAATAAATAGATTTGGTAATTAGTATAATATGCATGTTGAAGATGATATTCAGATTAAATGTAGAACATTGATTCTAATTGAATAATTAATATTCTATTCTCATAGAGAATAGAATGCTGAGATGAATAAATACTTGAAACAAAAACAAACTTATTGCCAATCAAGTTATCGGGCTAATGTTTTTCAAGAAAACCAGATAAGGCTAGATGCTAAACACACATCGATTTTTTTTCGTACGATATTTTGTCGTCCTTAAAAATTCTATTGAATTGAACAGATAATTTCAAACAGATTATGTTTGTCAAGTTCCGTTCAATCTTATATAATTCATAAGGACGGCAAAATATCCTACAAACAAAAATCGATGTGTTTGTGCAGGGCTTTACTCAAATTCTTGGCACTCGGCAGCTGCAGCTTCTGGACTAATCTAATCTATTTCACACATCTCTCAAAGTGGAATAATTAATTTAAAAATGAGTGATCATAAAGTGAGATTATGATGAAAGTAAACAGTGCTTCAATTTGATATTCATATTTGACTTCAGCGAGTTTCAAGAGAAAACCGAGTTTGAAATAAAGACAAAACTAATAAAAAGAAGAAATGAATTTATGAATAGCATTAGCGTTTTCAATATCGTTGAGTATTACAAAATTCTCAAGCTGAAGAACGGATCAGAAAGTATTTGAAAAAGCTTCTCATTTCATTCTTTAAATCCTTTCTCTGAAGAAATATTATGTAGCTCTCAGTTAAAAACGTAACCTCTAAACCAAGGTTTATTAAATCAAGGGGGTGGAAGGTGGTGGTAGAGTAATTCTCGATTTTCTCTCATTATCAAGCATTTAAATAAACAGATAATCAAACGTTTGAATAATCCAAGTAGAGGATGAAAAATATTTTAGTCTCCGGTGAATTACTACAATAATTTGTAAATGAAATTAAATTCAAGGATGATTTCCAAGGATAATATCTAATTTGTTAACTAACAATACTCATTTCTGATTGGTGAACAGGACCATGCTCCAATACTGAACATTAACATGTTTTAAAGGCTCTGTTTTTGTAAAGATAAACGCTATACGCTATTACAATCAAAAAAGAAACTGAACACAATTTGTATTTATATTATTATACAAAATCAGTGAATTTTCCACTTGAAAGAGTAGTTATTTTGGAGCAATGAACCTAAAACACTACCAACCTAACGACTTTTAACTGATAAATCCTCTGGTAGACTTGCTAGTCGTTAGTTGTTAAGAGCAAGTGCTTTCTTCAATTATCTCAGTGTACTCACCATACCATATCACCCACCACACATTACTACTCGTCGGTAATTTAGCAGTAACCTGTTAACTTTATCACATCAACCTTAGCTCAGGCAGGACTTTCCTATAAAACAATAAGTGCCATAACTTCACTGTACTAGGCAATCTACTCTATAATAGCAGTATTTGGCTTTGGCGAGGAGGAGAGCGATAATAATAATTAAAATAGCAAGTGCTACTGCTCGGCCGCTCCAGGCATAACTGAGTTCAATATTAATAAATAATACTCAGATGAGTACTTACTGAGTGAGAGTGGAGCTGTTAAAGTTACAACATTCAATGAGATTCCTAACAATGAAGATTTCGAATTATTACGAGAGAAGGAGATATACATTGATCAGAGGGAGCGAAGAGAAGAGAGAAACAGAAAGTGTGTGGTGTGTGTGAGTAAGAGAGAGAAAAGAGAAAGAGATACAGTAAGTAAAGCTCGGTTCAACGTCAAACAGGAACGAATCTTTTGAAGATTAGATTTTCCAGTTGGTTTGTTAAACGAACTTAAACCTCGCCTTGCTTGCAACGATAAGAATGTGAATGCCACTCTAGAAATAAGAACACACCGCAGAAGCTAAATTTCCGATATTTCTGACATCTTATTAACGAATATTGTTGATATCTACATGGACCAAAAAGTAGGAACATTAACGCTGGGTTGAAATTTAAACTCAAGTAGGTTGAATTCGTAAAAGATCCTTTAAATTGTGAAAAGTGGACACTTTTCTATTTTTGGTTAGACCGAACAAGTAAAACATCAACATTCTAGAGGGACACAATTTTGGATTGAGTCTGTTGTTTCTCTCCCGATAATGGTATCATCTTGAACCTGTATCAATGAATGAAGACCAATAACACATACTGTCATACATTATTATAGGACTAGAATTTGGGAACAGTACTCAAAAACATGAAACCATTGTATCGAAACTAGTCTAATATGAACTATTCTAATAATCTACAAAAGTTTCATTAATTCAAGAATAGCATGTAAAGTTTAGTTCATCATAAACTAAGCTTAAAGCAAACATAAAAGTTTAATAAAATCGTCCCTTCAAAGATTACGTGAAAGTATTCACTAGCTATCGCTCCTAAAAGTAACGAGCCATATAAGCTATTACAGGATTGGCGACCAAAATATGTGCAGGGTCGAATATTGTCAAGGCGGGAGGCAGGGGAGGGTAGCGGTTTTTATGATTGGTGAAGGGGGGGGGGCTCATTCCGTATTCATAGCAAGGGTACGAACATGTAAAAGTCTCTCAGAGAGTCGAGGCTTAACCTTAAAGTTCGGCGTTTGAAAAATGATACTATCTTTTCAAAGTTCGTGGGATGATGCATGGCAACGATCTGATCTTATCTTATCACTGGAAAAATTGGTATCGATCAACCAAATCATTGAAAATCGACCAAGTTGAAAATGTTTTAAATTACCAACAGTAAAAAGTAATGTATACACTAGCTCTACAAGTTAAAAAAATTTGAAATTACCAACAGTAAAAAGCAATGTATCCACTAAGTTATTATTTTATATTATTACAATGATTATCTATTAATTTCATTTTGCACAATAATACTTCATAAGAAGCACAAAAGGCATTCGCTCAAATCTGCTACTTTTCCAATTTAGATTACAAACGTCTAAAATGTAGGTTTTCCATATTCTATATTTCTTCAGTTACACTTATTTGCAAATCACTCTTAAACAAAAAAATAACAAATTATGGAATTCAGATGTTTGTTTAAAAAGAATTTATCGGGTTTACTGTTGAAGAAAACGACTTTAGGATCCTACAAACCCTTAGTTATTAAAATGTAGTTAAGGTTGCGTTCATTATCATTCACTATAACTCTTACCTTTATTCATATAGGTAATATTATAATATAGGTAAAGAGTTTTGACATCATCCAGGAAAACATAATCTAATGCATTAAAACAGAGGAGCTTTTGGGTTAAATTACCGGGTGATTTAAAAAGGACTTGACAACTTTGAAAATTCATATAAATCTTATTAAACAAGGTACACAGCTGGTTTTGGTGTTGTTTTAAAGTCCTTTTTTCACCCGATATTATAAGACTGAAAAATCATTTTTGACAAAAACGTGTATCTGTCTTTTAATGATATTGATTAGACTTGCATTGAATAGCACTGAAGAGCATTGATTCACACACATAGAACAATTCAAACATAAAACTCCTTAAATATCACGTTAAAAACCCTGAAGGAAATAGATGCACAACATTCGTTGTTGTATTTAAAAACTCCAATCAAAGTAAAGTGAAAATTGTCGTATAAATTAAAATCTGACTCAACTATCTTAGTTGGCAAGACTCCAAGTCCGTCTGAGGAGCTTAAAGACGTGATACTCAGTTCAGTTTCACTCTAGACGCTAGACCTAGACTATTACATTGTTTTTAACCAACTTAATTAAATAATTTTGCGAATAAGTAAAAAAAATTAATCTGCATACAACATTTGTATCAATCAGATTATATTCATTTATTGAAAGTCAAATATGTGAAGAAAATTTTGTACATTGAGAAGAAAATAATTCTACATTACAGATTGAAGCAAAGCCTCTCGCTGATGACAAAGCATGCATGATGAAATTGTGTGTGTGTGTGTGTGTGGTGTGTGTGTGTGTGTGTGTGTGTGTGTGTGTGTGTGTGTGCATGATAAACATGCATGTAGAATATTGGTAGGGAGTTTAGGGAAAGTCGGGAGTCCTGTATACTATAGGTCTCTAGATATTATAAAGCTGGGTTTTCGTTTGTGCGTAAATGCGTTTGTGCGACAGGGTGAGGATCTCAGATTGGGTACAGCCTATTTCAACTTGTCTAAATATCCTAAACGATTATGTTCATTTATGTTTTAATGGGGGAGGTTGAGTTTACACTTTTCTATACTTTTTAATGGCAATATGTTGATATTGTTAGAAATTTTTTGATTCTTGAATAATGAAAAGTTATTTGATCAACTGTTTTAGCACACTTGAAATTTGTACAATATGAATGTCAACAATGCTTGTCGTCGTCGACTGCGGAAGTTTACGCACAAACGAAATCGCACCTTTAGGCTGGCCACATGCATGATAAACATGTTCACCGTTAGTGGCCAGCCTAATAAGAATATCTAGACATCTATGCTACACAGAGTGTTTCCCAACTCCTAATCAATATTCTATGGCATTGTTCCTGGGTACGAAACAAATCTAGATATAATTTTCATATTGTCCAAGGTATGCAAATTTGTCAATAACATAAATGTTTAATAAATGGATGCAAAAATGAAAACAGAATAAAATGTATACCTTTCTTGTTTTGCTGAGTGTGATCAGTTTCCTGTAGTTTTATTTATACGTGTATTGACAATGTCGCGACCATGAGGCAGTGTAGTGAAATGGCTCGGCCTCTAGGGATATTTGCTAAATTCCCACCGGCAGCCAACGTGTTAAGAAATACAATTTTAAACTACCGCCATTGGGTTCTACGAGTTTGAGAAATTGTCATAATTTTTGTAGCTCTGTCTAATCGTCATAAATGCTTGTGCACAGTTTCAGTCATTAAAAGAAAAAAATGTTCTGTCATTATTTAGAAAAAGAAATGGTAAGTAGAAAAATAAAAATGGCGGCTGTGTGAGGGAATAAGAACTTTCAGGCAGTTTGAAAATAATATTCATATGTTTCATACCTAGGAGGCTAGGAACAATGCGCCTTAGACTTAGAATATTGGTGGGGAGTTCGGAGTTAGTATAGATCCTGAGTAAGAGTTTTGAATACAAATTAATAACTTAAACCATCACTTCAACACAGTATAAGAAACTCAATTTAACACTGAACACTACTAGAAGAAGCACAAAATCCACATAAGTCCCAATCAAAATGACTCTCTGCACAAACCAAAGACAAAAGGCACACAAAGAACGGGTTTCGCAATCAGAGTAAGTGTGAATGGGCGCATAAGTGAGAGGGGGCTGGTAGAGAGAGGGTGTAGGGGAAACAAAAGGGTTGTTGCAAGTTCTGCTATTCATTTCCCAAGGGGAATCCAGAGCTCATGATAGTTTTAAATATTCATAAGCAATTTCCTCGGACGAAGCCGAAATCTCGGTTAGAAGACACAAGGTCTTAATGATTGTCATTTGCCGATCGCTCACTGCAATCAAGATACTACGAGATATTTACTAGGTAGTACAAAACACCAATACCATATTTGCCTTGACGTCAAGGTGAAGGATAGGGCAAAACAAACAATCAAATTTACGTATTGATCAATATCTTATTCAAATATATTACACAAACATATGCAAGACGGTGTAGAATAAGTGAAAGTAAATGGGAAGAGTCGATTCAGGAAACTAAGATTAACCGAACAATAATTGCCGACTGAAATTGTACAAGAATAACCAATGTGAAGCCTGGAAGCTGACTTAAGAACAAAAAGAGACAAATAATTGTGACACACTTTTTGGTTAAAGTGATGAATTATTAAATATTTTGTAATTATTTTTTCAATTGCCTAATTGAATTTGAATAAAATTCATACTCCATAATCTGTAAAGGGATGTGAACAAATGAAAATAAAAACTATTGATCATCCTTCTACTGCAACTATAATAATAATAATAATATTGGATTTCCAGTCTAGAAGGTGTTAGCACATAACATTTGAAAAGGTGCTTGAATCGATCTCTGATATAATTCCAATAATGGGAGATTGGATTCTACTCTGTCATCACACGGTTCTATAGTGCTACATAGCCTACACTGTACTTAGCTATAAAGTTAAGGTAACTATAGTTATAGTCGAGTACTGCAGGAAATGGAAATAGTCGCACCGATCGATTGTCACAGGTTGTTCTATGTTCAAATGAATGTACAGATATACATCTAGTACGAGTAGAAAGGTAGCAAGGCGTTGAAAACTAGTGATGAGTAGTTCACCTGTCCTAGTATCAACGGAACGAAACTGTTAACAGAATGAACATTAAGTGGTTGAAAAATTGATAGAAACATTGGAGAAATTATTTGTTGAAGTGCATCTTATAGGATATCATCCATTGAATAGATGAGCACATCTTATTGAATATCTTTAGAAATATCAAAAACATGAATTTCTTATCTTTTGTTATGCAGGTTACAATACTACCAGGGAAGAAGTTGAAACTGCTTGGAGTGTAAGCTAATCTAATAACTTGGATTCGATGAGAGACGTATCCGATGTACTACAGTAAGGGTGGAAAAGTGACTGCTTGATAACAGCTAGCCTACAAAATCTAATTTCTAAAGCAAAACTAAAGCTAGTTTGAAAGCTAAGCTAGTTTTTGTTAGTGAATAGTGATAGTAAATTAATAGTAATAGTGAGTGCAGATCCTGCATGAAGATTGCTCTGCTTGACACACACCGTCAGTTTCTAAATTGCAACTCGTTGGTTAGGAACCCACTTGAAGAAGAAGGTTCACTCTTTCTAATATTCACGAGCCTCAAGTTCATGTGGTCATACAGTATATTGTTACTGTGCTTCAGTAAGGACAGTTAACTGTGAAAAAATAGATATTTGAGGGAACCAGGAATTCAATCCTATTATTACCCCGAAAAACGATATACTCGAATAAAACCTTCGGGTAAACCCTCATCCTATCCTTCTTACCCTTACTGATATCTGTATTCTTCCACTTATAAGGATTGAAGGCTTTCCTGTTTGATAGTACATGGGTAACTAGATGAAAGAGCTTACAATCTCTCCCCTATTTCGTACCACAGTTCCCCAATTATTAATGAATAAAAAATGGAAAATAAACATCTACAAGAAAAAGAGAACAGCATAATAAATAACGCATTAAAATACAAAAATTACATAACCAAGTAGTATAAATAAACGAATAAGTTGACTCGTTGAACAACATGAAACCGTTAATCAGCCAGATCTTGGTTGAATTAACGTGCACCTTTAGAACACATAGTAGGAAACAGTTGAAACAACGGCTTTGACCTAGCAGCTAGCACCCAGGCCACACCTATAAATAAGCCCTACTCTACACTGTTATCGACAGATTGAAACTTTTATTAGCCAGGATAGAGATGGGCTTTGTCTTGTTAGTGTGGTGTGGCGGTGGTAGGGGGTGCGAGTGCGAGGGTGGGTCGAGAGGTGGGTTAAGTAAAGAGTTTGACTTGGCGGGCGCTAGTGGTGTAATAACAATGAGAGGTCGCTCGGTGGAAAGGGATTGTAGATATATTTAATGTGTACATCTATATAGAGAAACGGGAATGTAGATAAGCTTTTCCTATAAATGGTCTGAGCTTTTCTGTGTGCTTTGCATTTCGTCTCCCTCCTAAATTACACAACCGCAAACTTGTGATCGTTTGATCACTGGGCTGGCTAATCACAAACTCGTTTCATCGATTTCTTGAACAATCGAATGGGTCTATTGTCATTTCAGTAAGGTATTGTATGTATGATACTATATACTTTCTTCGATTTTTGAACAATCTGATGTGTTCATTATCATCTCACTTTCTAGTGGTAAACCTGATATTGTGTTGGATACTGAGTATGATTAAAACGAATTGAAGTTGCCACAATCACTTATTTATTGGAGAATAGAGAAACAAGTCTCGGTTGCTACAACATTGATAATTTCTAAAGTTGACGGTGTCGTTACATGAAATATTTTTTCGAGGATTCAACTTCAAGCCGTTTCAATACTATAAAATAATTTTGGCAAGGAATTGAATGATACTATAGACTCGTATTTTTGAAGATAATATGTTCAACAAGTTGATGAAATTTATCTCTTTGTGGTAATGAAGGTATGTGATTTAATAGAGACTGATTATATTGTAACAAAAAAGATATTTTGGAAAAAAATATCACATTATATTCACATTATGATAGATCCAAATTGAAAAACAAAATTGAAGCGGATCGCGGGATAACTAGGGAGTAATGCTTCTATTTTTTCTAGAAAAAACTCTTTGTTATTTCAGGTAAAAGAATATCGAGATGTTACTGAGGCCACATTTTATTAGGAACACCTTTACAACCAAAAATTTCTCTGACACTCACTCCTCTCTCTCTCTAGCACTCATGACCTCTCCAGTGTTGAGAGAGTTCACTGGAGACGCAACGGTAGACAAGAAGTTAACGCCTAGGTGAGCAACAGAGCAGATCACATTTGCAGTGAGTGAGCGTGTGCATCTACAAGAGAGCATCCATCAGATTGAGAGAGGCAGCCACTCAACACACACAAACACTGCACAACACATACTACAGCCATCATCCATATGAGACCTTTCAGAAATTCACATACACAAATACAGAACACATCACACAAACAGAGAGGAACAACATGACTACACTTACAGAGAAACAACAACGACACTAAGTTTGCTACTTGCTCTGTGCTCAGCCCACCGTAAAACCCACACCCACATACGTCTTATGTTGTTGATATCATTCATTGTTGCTAGGATAAGCCTAGATGGAGTGCAGAGGGTTCACGGTAACATCATTACCAAACGGCAAACACAATCCGACAAATCCATTTGATAGGTTGCTTGTGACAACTGGAGACGGCAGCTTCAACTGTAGCAGCTCTACATTGGTTGTGAGGTGAGGTTTGTTTAGCAGCGAGGAATGTCCTTAACACCATAAGTGAGCAGCAATGTTACAGTCAAATTTTAGCGGTTTGAGGGAGAAGGAAGTGACGGCGAAAAAAAGATTTTTTGGTTTTTCTCTTTAGACTGCAGATATTGCATAGCAGTTAGTAGTTTATTTTACTATTTAGGGCCCTATTGGTAGAATAACTTAGAAAAGTATAACGTTATGATCATTCATAGGTAGTTAAGATGTAAGAGTTAATAAAAGAAGGATGATTAAGAGCAGGGACTTGTTGGAAGTGATGAAAGCATGGTAGGCAGGGCGTATAAAAACAGTCAACCTTTTACCTTGTGGCTATAATGAAGTCAACCAGATTGCTCATCATGAATGACGTTTATAACTTATTACAATCTTTTATCGTACTAACATCATAATATGTAAATAAATACGGTATCCATTCAAAAGATTCTTCAAGTACCATTTGAAGAATAAGTATATATAAGTACATGGATTCATGAAAAAGATTAAAGATGGGGTATTACTGACACTACTTCATACCAAGGTAGATTGATATCAAGTCGGCGGCCTAACTCCTACACATATTTTGGTCAAGCAAAATCTCTTCAGTCTTTCCATCAATATTCAAGTGAAAAGAGCTAAAAGCGGAATAATTTCACCTGAACTAAGAAATAGTAGGATTTTTTTCTATTGTGAATGAATTGTAAATTTCAAATTTATTGAAAACGGCTCTACTGTAAACTTCAAACTATAAAGGTATTTGGGAGATGTACATTTTCACCAATCAAATACATTAAATAGTAGTCTAACATAATATGGAAAGATAGCAGAAAGCACACCCACAAATGCCATTGAAAGCACTAGTATTTGAGAATGCCATTCACGTAAATAGCGTCAAGTGAAATTAGCACATTAGTTCGGTGATATTCCCTGGCGGAGACCACCCTGTTCCAACATGGCCCCTTTTGAACCCCCTCCACAATCCGCTGGACCCCAAATGAACTGTAACCAATCTACTACAACCGCAACAAACATTTGAACCATTTCAAAACAGTGGCCCATTTTCACAGACACACAAGCACTAGTTTTTTACAGCCGTGCACTAGATATTCTGTGCACAGATATTCACCTGCCGGGAAATGGCTGCCAAACAATCTATTGCAGAGTATGTTTAGTTCTCGAACTACTTTTACAACCACACAAGTAATTTGAAGATCGAAAATACAGAATTTTTCTAGGTTAAGTGCTGCTTTAAACCAGAGCTGGAAATCTATTGGATGCTGGAGATGAGATGCGGGCTATGCTTTAAAAAAATAATATCTTTATAAATAGATAGCCAACTAGCCCAGATTACAATATGTCCAAATTCCTGAACGTTTCTTATATAACAAAAGCTGAAGAGCGAGTAGTTTCTTACTCTATTCTAATAAAAAAATTATATTAATATTGAAATCTTATTTTATCTCTTTTTTATAACTCTCATATCTATTTTGTATTATAGTTTTCGGAGAAAATTGAAAAATTAGGCACACAGTGAAGCCTGTTAGGCAGATATTACAACTAAGTGTTGTGATCGGAAAATTTAAGCATTCATGAATAGCTTCCATTGGATAATGTATGAGTTCACATTGCTTTTAATTATTGCTGTCACATCAAAAGAATAGTAACTGTGGTCGAAAAGAGTACTTTGGAGGGAGGAGTAGCTTTTAACCTATTCAGATTTCAGTAGAGCTTCTCAGTTTAATTTTTGTGTTCTACTTTTCATAAGTAACATAGATTAAGGATTAAACCAAAAATAACCAAGTTTTTCATATTTCAATTTCAGTTCATAAGTGCAGGCCTATAACTCAAATAGGATAAAACTATTATTACCAGTTAATAATTTTAATTAGTTACTTACTTTAATTAGTTTTATAAGTTCAGTTACACAAATCCAATTAAATCATTGGGTGTTCTATGAAAAAGATTTTTTCAATTTGTTTACAAACGTAAACACTATATTATTGGTTTCGTTTATGGATCGTTGAAACAACAAATGAGAAAATTTCAATAAAAAAATTAATATACAGAGAAAAAAGAAAAATGCCTCACCGTTTTCTTTTTGGCTCGTTTATGCTGTTGAACGATTCCGCATGATTCTGAAACAAATGTAAGAGATGATTATTTCAAGTGAAAATTGAAATTCTCTAGACACTTGAAAAAACAAACCAAATAGTAATCTCGACTTAAATTTTAGAAATCTACTTCAAACAACGTTGTAAAATACACTGCAATAAAAAAACAACTATCATGCCATGAAGCTAGTAACCACCTTTTTTGAAATCAGTCATCAACATGCTTTAGGCCTATAGAAAAGTAAATGTTCTGTCCTATACTGGAAAATGTAAGGCACACTGGAGCCAAAATTATCACGTAGCTTATCATACTATTTCCATGCCTAGTGAACCTTTTTAGCCTTTTTCAATACCGTATTAGGAATATTTTATTAGTAATATAGGAAAGAGAGACTCAATAGGAAAAAAGCCTCCTGGACACTGAATATATAAAATTATCACATAGCTCTTCAAGTATATGTCTAATTTCAGGGAAATTTTTTTCCGATTACGAATCTTTGTAAATTCTATGAAACAGGCACCTAATACTCTTTAATAGCTTCATAATTTATTCAGATGCCTCTACTTTGGTAAAAATTAGTCGGCGTTTTACTAATCATACCAACTTACTGATAGGAACTCAAGGTGCAACCGATTTTACTAAGTAGGTAACAGTTTAATAATTCCACGACGCAAGTGAATAGTGCCGCATAAATTAACTAGAAGGTGGCTAGATAGACTAGCTTATCATCTAATCAACGGTTGGACGGATCGATAAAAACGTTGTAATCCAGGTGACGTAATAACAGCTACAATTCAACCAATAATGGACTGCTGACAAATAGACTGACCTTAAATAAGCAGGGTATTATTGTTATTATTGATTCAGTGATTGAGAAGAAAAATTAAGCTGCTTAGTTGAATAACTTTTCAAGAACAAAATTATTATGATAATGAATGAAGTCAATCGACAGAAAAAAAATTAATTTTGTACTAAATGAATATACAATAACTAGACAAAATGAATGCAAAATAAATGTAAATAATAAGTTACAAAAATTCCAATAACCTAATTACCAACAACCTAACAAAAATTAAAAAAAAAAACATTCTTCTGCTGGTGTGAAAAGAGGTTAACTCAATCGTAGTATACACGTGTATAATCTGAAGAGGCAGTTAATAGTATAGACTACAGGTGAGTATAGGAAAGTATATACTATACTATTAGTATACATGCTAGTTGATTATTCTACATTGACATTTCAAAACTAATAGTCATTATCTTGGTCGTATAATGTGATTTACATTATTTGTATTTGTCAATTGCATTATGGTATGGAAGTAAATTTAAAACATACTAATCGTATTCGGATCTACCTCCAACAAATGGAATAGTTCACTTGAAAAATTAAGACACAGAAACCAATTACCATAATTAAATTCCCACGTTCCAAACTTTAAACAAAACTGTAAACACGAACCCACATCAACACACCTCAACCACAACTCTCTACACTACTGACACAAAAAACGAGAAAAGTAGAGAAACCTTACAAGATAGACGCTTCACAACTCACAGCTCACAACCAGCCTGACACGGAACCCATAATACATAGCAGAATATGCATCCACTAAAACACCAACTCAACCTGCACGAGTAGTTCCAAGATGAAATAAAAGAGTGCAGCACTGTCACTGTCAATCAACACCTACAACTGAACGCTTTTCCAAACGTTACATGTATGAAAAGTGAGAAAGGAAAACTGCTGACATGTTTCAGTGGAAAACATGAGAATCAGCAACTGAAGCGTTAGACCAGAATAGGTGACTGGAATGAAATGCTTACTGGATGAATAATAGGTAAAATTGCTGAACTAATTTTCAAACATTTTAATTTTAAACGAACTTGTTGCTAAATTTAATCAGGACCTCCTATATACTACCAGACCTGAGCCTAGTTCCCGTTTAAAATATCAATGCCGGCCACCACCTACGGCGGCCATTTTTTTGTAGGCGCAGGTCTGGTATATAGGAAGTCCTGATTTAATGCTTAGACGATTCAATGAATCCTTTTTTGTTTTGGAACAGCTGAAGAAGGTGTTAGTTCTTGTTGTTACAATACAAACATTTCATTCAATCCTGTAGTTTTCGAATTTCAGACAAGAGTGTATAAAGGCTCTTATCACACGAGCGCGACTAAAATCGTTCGACTCCAGTCTCTCGGATCATACGACTTGTGTCGCATGCCTTGCTTATTAACGCTACTCTTATTTAAAATTGAATTATCAACTAATTTCTATCAATATTTTTTTGTTCTTCAAGTTATTCATTGTATATGGAAAATTTTACTACATTCCTAACAAACTTAATAATTGGTTGTGGCAGCTCGTTCATGTTTATGCTGCTCCACTTCAAATCATAACCTCACTTTTTAGAAGATACTGGATAGGCCTACTCAAGTCGCTTGGCGAGTCGCCGATACTAGAGTCGCCTAGTCTGAGTGACAACCAGAATGTAGAATGTAATGTATAGATTGTATTACTTTATACTATCTGGTGAGAACATTTGAAATGCTGCGTCGCCGAGAGCCTGAGTTTCGAGTCGCTTTGCGATTTTAGTCGCGCTAGTGTGAGTATAGCCCATATTTTTTTGCAACTGAACAGTACACTGATTCTGTTTTCTATCTGTTTCCATCACAAACCCAACATTCCTTTGTTTCAAACTATTTCTGATGAGATCTATTTCATCTTAGAATAGACCCTTCAGAGAGTAGATCCCTCACCATTCACTCATTTCTCATCTCTTAAGTAAGGAAGTTTGAAGAAAATTGGTATAATTTATTATAAGTGAGTGAGTGAATGACATTGTACAAAACACTATTATCATAATATAGTTATGGCATTGGAGGAAAAACTAGGCTGATATTGAGCCTGTACAATTTCTCTCCAAAAATTTTGATAGAATGTTTACATTTTGTCCAAAGGTTAAGTTTATGAAATCACACACTGCTTTGTCACTCGATTCTCGGTTCAGGAATAATGATTTGAAAATTTTGAAGGTTAGCTCGATATGAAATTTAGTTCATTTTCACCCAAAAACAACAAAAACTGAGAATTTAAAATTTTGACGGTTAGAAACAGGATAAAAAACAAAAATATCACACTCGAACCTAATCACGAATTTTTCACGTAAATTTAAAAAAATGTCGATTCAGATATGATATGTACATTTTACATTGTGCATGACTAAAAAGATTACTAAAAGAAGTAGACAATATATTTTGGTTTCAATGTTTTATTTATTCTCAAGAAGATAATTTTTCAAACTATTACTTTTTCTGCAAGCCTCATATATTTTTATGTTAATCAAAATGTTTATTACCATTAAGATACAATAATATTGTCACCTAATTTAGATGAAATCCGCATTACATACAAGATGCATTATGAAATGAAAGTAAGGGTCCCACTTGTGTGCAGTGTGCTGAATCGAGCCTGGATAGATTTTTTTCGGTGATACAAATTCTAGGTCAAGACATTTGTTTTACAGCCACTACATAGCTTTAGCTATTTACTATATACATTTGGCGCCGCTGGAATAGTGGCTCAGACATTGTTTCATGGCACTGCCCGAATAGGACCAGCACAAGAAGCCAACAAGAAGTCAACATCACAACTTTGTTATGTTGGGTGTTCCTAGAAAAGACAACTTTGTCCTAGGTACTACAACTTTGTCCTAGGAATCTTCGACACCATCTATCCTCTCCTAAAAGATCCCAAAGTACATAATCAGCAATCAAAAGTTATCTTACAATAACAAGTTTCTCTTGTTCTGTTTTTTATTCACATAAATTTGAAATTTTGAATTTTATTTATACGTTCATGTACGGTACATCATACTGTATACAGAAGTTCAAAAGCTGAGGAATTACAATCATTCATGTTCACATCATACTCTCATGATACTTTTGTTAATCACTCAAGTGTAAAATCTGTCAGGTAAACATCATAGTCTTTTGATGTTTTTGTTGATTATACCAAACACAATATGATATTATTGTATAGTACACACATAAAGTATCGTATCTACCAGATCAACATCATAGATACTTGATCGGTGGCGATTTCATTTCTTTTAGTGAAGAATATAGTCAATAATAGTCAAGAATATTGTAATACTCTTCAAAATCTGTTGCACTAAGAACTAGGATTACTATAAAATGAGAATAAGGAATCTTAAATGAATAATTGTCTAAGAAAAATGATATTTGCATGAGTCGAAAGGGATAGTTATAAAAAATAGGTTGTTTTCAATAAATACTGTGGTCACACACTGGGAAGGGTAGAGAACACCTGGTTTGAAATGACAACCGTTCAAGCATTTATGACACTCAACATGTAGGTCGTTGAACCAAAAAAGCATTGGATTGTCTTCCAGAGTGATAGCCTAATACATTAAAGATTTTTTAGACAAAGAAAAAATCAACATGATACCAGTAGGCACTTATCTCATTACTAAAACAATCCAAATAGTTTGTCAACAGTAGCGAGTAAAGCATAAAGCACCAGCTTGCTGCTTAAATTAGGTGCGCTCTCAGCTTACTTGAGCTTTACGGGCAGTGGATGACTTACTTTCGACAAGAGCCGTATCGTGACAAATCTTACTATAAATAATAGCAAGCTATTTTCTACGAATGGGGTTGGGAAACAGCACAAGAAGTAATGGAAATTCATTACATCCAGGTATTTTGTGGATCGATTATCTGGAACTCTGAGCCCCGTGAGGGAGTCCCGGGTTACGCTCACTTACTTCCCCACAAACTGAATTAAAGCTGCACCCACACCCGTCCTCCTTTATTCCCTCTCTCTCAGTCCCATTCTCAATATCTCATTCACCGTCTCCCTCTTTCCATATATCAACCTATTTTCTCTATTCCTCAAAGTTTTATTCTCTTTCTCTGTAGCTCCTGTCGTCTATTTCATCTTGTCATCTCTCTCACCACTCTTTCTCTTTCTGTCTATCTAACCTTTGTATCACTATCTCTCTTCTCAACCTCTTTGTCACCCTTACCGTCGACCTCTTCTACACTATCTCTCTTTTCTCTCCCGTTCGTCGTCTTATCCTGTCTCTCACTCACTCCACTTTCTCTTGCCCACTCATCCCTCGATTCGCACACACACACACACAAATATAATTCATAATTCAACCCACTGTCACCACTGTTACCAGTACAACAGCACTGCAACTAACAAGGGGATATTCGGTCGATTCCACCAGTATTTCCTTCCACATTCACAAATATCAAGCAGCCTACCAACATCGTAGTTCGTGACCACAATTATACAATTTCCTTCGCCGATAAACATCTTAATTAGCCTACAAAAAGCCTGCTTCCAAAGGTATCAACACCTTCTATATTACTTTCTGATGAACGTATTCTTCAAAGTTGAACAAAATGTGCCAATAAATTAGGACAGGGTAGGTCAGGATAGAATTGGATAAATATTATAATAAAATCATTAGGTTGTGATGAGGTGCTTTCAACTTTCAAACGCCATATCATATCTTTTGAATAACTTGAATATTTGAAATCGATAACATTCGGACATCAAATGAACACCCTAATTACTAGTTGAAAAGAATCATATAGGATTGAAATAAGCATCCCCTAGGCCAGCTAACAATAAACTACAAAAAAATCTGATTTTTCCGATATGATTCATTTAGTGCTGCACACAGTTAAATTGATAACGAACGGGCAATACAATTTCACTTCGACAATGGAAAATGGAAAAAAACTCTGGATGCTCTTTTCCCCAAGGAAATGCTCGGCGATAAACCAGCCATCTGACAACAATTCATTTCCATGATTGCAGGGGGGATGAGATCTCCCAGTAGGGCGTATAATATACAAATGTAATACTGTAGTGACCATGGAAAACACCGCGTGTACACTGTAAGGGATTTTGCATGAGCAAGAGAAAAAGAAAAGTATGGTTCTTTCTACCAACATTAAAAAAATATTCTCTTTCTCTCGATACTCTATAAATTTTATTTTTTTCAAACTCCTATTTTTCAGCTAACACACACAGGAGCTGCGATGAGTAAATGACTACTCATTCTAGTAAAGTTACAAGTATATGTATGAAAAATTTTTAAACATAAAGACTTCAGTATTACTAACTATTACATAAATTTGAAATAGTAGTAGGATGAATAGCGTAAACAGCAGGTAGGCCTGAGGGCAGTAATTAGCTAGAAGGAGGAAAAGTGGGAGGAAGATGAAGAAGAAGAAAAGTAGGAACAAAACATGGTTTACTAAGAATGATCATGGAAAATCATGAAGTTAGCAATTAATAAAAAGCAATCGTTCATGGAGTTTGAGGCAAAAGAAGAATCGTGGATTTATGGTGTAGTGAGATGTAGGAATGACGGAGAAGGAAAAATGAATGAATTAAAGGAAACTATTAATAGAAGAAGTTAGAGGATCACGAGGAATAAGAGTAGAGCATGTATGACTGGGAATGAAGATTATTAGAAGCATTGGAAATAGCTAGTATGGAAGTAGCAGGAAAATTGTGAGAGGGAAAAATATGAATTTAATATAGATGAAAATAGGCAGAAATAATAGCGCAAAAGGGGAGAATTGATAAGGAAAATTATAATCGAGTAAGTGGAGATCGTAGAAAAATAACTAAGAAAAATAAATAGATAGAGAGATGAGAAGATCAAAACGAAAAATGTGGGAAATGAAGAAGAAATCAGGTAGAGAAAATAAATATAACATGGAATAGGAGGCAGAAGAGAAAGGAGCAAAGGAGAAGGGCAACAGAAGTATTAAATAAAGGAGGAGAAAATGTTAGATGAAAAACAAGTAGATACCCTAGAAAAAGAAGAAGGAGAGATCGAAAATGAATAGCAGAGCACTGCTCATGCGCGTTGAAATATAGTGCAGCTATAAATTTGTTGTGAGTCGGGCTGGGCTGTTTGGGGCCAGCGGAGTCGATCACATGCGTTTTCATCCATTAAGGATATTGCTTTATTGCATTCCCCGTGAGAGAGCATACAAGTAAATCTTGGAGCCAATCCGCTTGGTGATAAAAGTGCACCGATATACACTCGCAACAATGCTTTCAAGAGGAGGACAATAACGAACAGCAAGAGAATTGGAAATGAGAAGGAGGACAAGAAGAAGAGAACGGAGTAAAAAGTGATAAAAGGAGGAGGAGGACGAGGAGGAGGATAAGCACGTGTAGAAGATAGAGGCAGGAGGTGGAGAAGACAAACGTGGGAGGAGAAGGGTTGGATAACTTGAAAAAGAAAAAGGAGAAAGATCGAGAAGTGATGGGGTAACAGAAACGTCGGTAGGAAAGCAACAAAGTACTGAAGGAGAGCAAAGAAAAAGGACTTATGCAGGAGGATCCTAAACACGTGGATTCATGAACAACAAGTGAAACTGGGAGAAACGAGAAGAAACAGAAAAAGTGTTAGAGAGAGCGGAAGATAGTAACAGTAGCAAGAATGGTTCACTATAAAGAAAGAAGAAACGTGGGAAATGATTTATATGGGAATATGGGAAACATACACACGTTGTATTTATATTATTTATATGGGGAAATTTTTCATAAGAAATATGATGTTACTTACATGATAAAATATCAACAGACAAATTATGTAGGCCTCTATGCATTACTGATACGAAAACGTTTTTGAAGCAATAACCAATCCAATCAATTAATGTGAATGGAGCCTGGCATCCATTGATAGCAGCCGGTGATTGGCACGAGTTGGCACTAAATGGTACACCAAAATTCGTCTTCAACTGCTATTGGCTGAGATATAGCTATACTACTAGTGGTTGAAAATATAGCTACAACTACTATTACTAAAATATGGCTTTTACTACTACTACTATTATTTCTAGAATATAGCTAAACAATACAACTACTGGCAAGAGAGTGGGCCACCCGAATAGAACAACTACAGCAGACATTTAGGACAAATATTAATCTTCCTGTTTTGCCAGCTTAAAAGTCCCCCAAACATGAGTTCCACTTGACGGCATGCTAGCTGTCTTTAGCCAGATGCGCCCGAGAAGCTTGTTTAGTCAGGCTTAACTAGCACTCGTAGAAAAAACTAGTCGACAAGCTAAATCCCAGTAGTTTTCGAAAATTATTATGCTAATTGAAAACTGTCAAAAAGCCATCGATCAAATGTCTACGACGGCGGCGAGCTTTAAAACGTGTGAAAACAATCGTTAATAATCGCTGACGACGGCAAAAGTCAAAACAAACTCATCCGCTACCCCTCCCCCCTAACCACAGACTGCCAAACATGCACTAGAACAGTTAAAAGATCTCTGTCACTTTGGAAGGCTTGTGCTGCTACTGGCACCTACAGCTAGTGGAGCATTAGTCTTCAATTTGTTAATGCCTTTCATGTTTAGGGGTTTAGTTAACATATTACAAGACAAATGCATCCTTGCTTAGAAAAGGAACTGGAATAAATAGAATGCTCACTCGTTTAATACTCAATGTTGTATAAAAGAAGTTTTATTGAAAATGGCTAGAGTAATATAGGACCTTAGAGACTTTCAAACCTACCTAAACTTTTATAGGAAAAACGTATTTGACAGGAGCTAATACTAAAGGATAGTTTTGATCTCAAGCTTTCAAGATTGACTGTTTAACTATTGGCTGTTTGTAAAAACTAGTAGAAACTTTTTATGACTATCTGAAGTGCTCGAATCCGATAACAGTAACTAGAGCTAATAGCTGATACTCCAGTTACTTCAATAGCTTTACAGAAAGTAAATCATTTTCTTCAAAGCCCAATTTGTATTGTGAACGAGATTTTGAAAGCAACACGACAAGAAAATAACTAACACTCGAATTACTCTTGCATATACTGTAATACTAAGTCTGTAGGGAAAACTACTACTATTACAGTATATGGAATGTCATACGGGTATCATTAAGAAAACATTACCAAGATAGTAGAATAATTACTTCACTAGAATATAGAATTACAAAAGAAGCACGAAGGAGAATATAAATTTTCATTAAGCAAGTGATCATACTTTTAAAGTAGGTCATAAAAATGACACATGCGTAGCAGTATCAAATGACATTGCCATACTTATGAACACACTAGCTGACATACTCTAATGAATTTCCTTGATCTAGTAAAGTAAACTTCAATTTAAGTCAAGTAGAAAGTACTGTAAATTATAGGCTTAATATTCAATATCCAGTCTAAAAATATAAACCGAGAAAATCACTTTCGTTATCACATGGAGAAATTGCTATTAATCAATGATAACACGGCAAGGTCAGAATATCAAACGTCTTTCGAGCTGCATATCAATGAGTCAGTGGAACTCCAATCAAATCAAATTCAGTGCAAATAATTTATCAAACCGGAATTAATGAACATTCAAGAAACATATATTTCAATAGTAGATACAAGTATCTCGGAACATTAATTATTATCTAGCACAGTAGCTGAGAGTAATTGTAGCTTATAGTTAGTTCTCAAGCTGTACACAACATGTAGGCCTAGCGTATTTTTAATGTTAATTTATTGTCATGCATTCAAGAGCTGATTCAAAAGCTTTGAAGAATATCACACGTCTGAAAAATGCAAACCAGATGCAGATGTGTTTGCTTTACGAATTTTTTATCCTTAATATTTATTCGTCAAGAGGAGTTGATTCATTTTCATTGTTCTACTGAATTAATCTATACCGATTCTAGTAGTTTATTTTATATTATATTGCTTGAAACAATCTAAATGATATTTAGAATTGAGTAATACACTATGAAAGGAAGGGAGATTAATTTAGGATAATCATGGAAACAATGATATGACCTTAAATCAATTAAAAAGGAAGATGAAAGCTGATGAAATTCAGTAGCTTCATCAGCTAAAATTGACAGAATAGTGTCAAAAATCAACTACCTTTTTCTAGTTAATGTTATTAATCAGAAAATATCATTACTATAGTATATATACATATGAAGATGATGAGGAAATCAACTCAAAGTAGAACAAGAATGGTGGTTTATGACCTACAAGCGTACAGCATCAGTGATGAGTGACACAAGTGGGAGGGGGAGGGGGCTTTACTAGTAGGTGGTGTGCCAGCCAGCCAACATCAACAACGACCAAAAATCACGTGTCTAGTACAGATGGCTGAGATATTGCACACTAAAACCTAGTTCTGCTGCTGTTCCAAAAACAAGGCGCGATATGATGCCTGTCCGCCTGTCATAATACACCAGAAATATCCTCAACCACCCACCTAGGTCCAACACCACTAACCACTAACCATGGCCAACAAAATGCTCCACAGCACGGAAATGCTTGCTATGTTTTGTACATTACGATTTACATATTATCAAAATAGCATGCAATTTAATAAAAATCAGGTTCTTTCGAGACCTAACTCGAAAGTTTACTAACTTCTGGCAGTAAATGAGTTTTAATAGAGATTCTATTGCATTTGAGTAAGTGGTTGTCATAGCAGTAATGTCTAATCTCTCAGATAAAACAAGCGCCGTTCTCTCAGTACTCCTGCAGGAAGGGCGACTGCATGAGGTCAGCTTCACTAACAACTTACAGTTATCAGCTTCAAAATCACTACTAGTGTTCGGAAACCACTCAACGGGGGGTCCTTCGCATTACCCAAGCACATAACCAGGTCTAATTTATGTATCATCAAACTCGAAAAAAATCAATGAAAGCTAATCAAATTGTTTGTTCAATAAAAATTATGGTAAATGAATGGTAAGAGAACGTCAACGTCCTACAAAAGTAAGCCCAAAAGCATTCATTCATATAGGCTACAGTACTCATAAAATGGAAACACGGAAACTAAGAGCAAGAATGTAGCATTGCTTCGATATCAATGTGTATTAAGCTTGCAAGATAACACTATCGTAACTAATATGACTGTGACATCACAGTTATGTACCAGTTCCATTCACGAGTTCACATTTTCGCTTGGAAAAATTTTGTTTTCAAATTGAAACAGAACTGAATTTTGAATGGATTTGAAGGGGTTGTGTTAGTATTGGGGATTTTGTTCATCATAAAATCTCGTTGATGAGAATTTCAGGTTGTTTTCAAAATTAAACTTCAATATTGTGTTTTTGAATAAAACTGTAGAAAACAAATTACATTAAATGCCGCCTGTTTCAAAGTACGAAGTGATACTACTCAACATACAGTATTTAGAATGTTTTGTTACTGACGTTTGCTAAACAAACGTAATGTAATGTACATACGAAAAAAAATAATCATTATAATGAAATATTATATTATATAGTATAGGAATAGGAATATTAAAGTTTACAGAATGCTACAGACGTCGCGCTGAAATGTCTGTAAAGTGATGAATTCAACTCAAAAAATTAATCTATACGTCAAAGTGGTCATATAGTTTCCAAAACTTAAAATGAATGTCAAATGAACTCTATGATGAAAATAAAATTATTTATTTATATAATTATTATTCTAATTTACAAAACCTATTACTGTATTCTCGACATGTAAGGTTTCAAGTGGAAGAGAATTCAAGCTTTGACCACGCCACTTTCAAATGTTGTAAGATGCACAAATAACAATGTTATATATATTTATCTCCTCCGAACATGGCTAGGCTATACGGTTGAATTAAAAATAAACGATAAACAACTTCAAGCTTTAAATAGCTAATAAATTTCGTGTGGTTGAGGTCCATCCTGAGAACGTTGTCGAATTATTCCGCACATATGCCACCAAGAATACCAAGTGATATCAAACTCATGTGAGCATAAACCTTGCCAATAAAAATAGCTGAAAATCAATTAAGGAACTGCTCAAGAGTCAGTACAAAAAGTTTGCATCGTTAATCACTTTTAGCAAATTTATAGATTATTCTTTCAGAATAAATGTCAAATCAAAAGGGGCTGATGAATAGTGGAAGAAATTATTCAGCAATTTCAACACATTTTCAAATTACAGGAAAGACCTAGCAACGTCAAACACTTCATTTAGAAAAGGTGGTACACCTCAATTTCTGAAAGTAGAGCAGGTGTCATCCACACACCGATGAATCACAGACGACGACAAGAGTGATATTAATCATAAAATCTCACAAGTAAATTGAAAACATGGCAATCTACAATTTGGAGCCTGCACCAAGTCAATTTGTCAAATGAGACACGATTCTTTAAATATAAATGAAAAAAAAAACCAGAACGTCTCGTTCCTCGAATTAAAACAAGTCTCCGACTCGAAACGGGCAAAGACAAGCCGTGTAAATAATTTATGTTCTGTTAAAAAATTTACAGCTTCCCATGCGAAGAAAAAACATAGAGGCTGACTCAGATGAAGTTGCCAAATCTACAAAAGTAGCATTTTTTGAGTCGCACTAACGAACACTCAATTAAAAACAATAAATTTATTAAGGGCTAAGTGAGAGAGACTGAGTGTTTGAGTATGTGTGAAATTGAGAGAAAACTATGATTTAGAGGTAATGCTTTTTATAAATATATCAACTACCATATACAAAGAATAAGAATTAAAAATATGAGTTTCTACAAACAGGGACCATTATCTCAACACTAATGAAACCCACACATTTTACTATTCGACATAAATTCAATGTATTTATACATCTATCGCCTAATAATTCAATCAAGTAACTTGATGATTATCAATAATTCAGATAGAAAGAACATAAATAGAGGTATTGGTAACACTAATAGATATTTTTGATAAATTCACATTTAAATAGCTACAAAGATTCGATAAATAATAAAATAAAACAAAAAATGTGTAATGTCTAAATTTTGAATGTCTAATTAAATTAATATCCTAATAGTTTGCTACTATTCGACATTAATGGGAGTTGTTGCTTTGTAAAAAAAAATTGTAAGTATTAAACATAATTCAATTTAAGCTTAAATTAATCATCAACTAGGCATACGGGTAAAACTGGCAAAAAATATCAACTAGACTATCCCCACCATTCAAAGCCATACGCTAATAAAAATAATTAAAAAAATAAATGCTTAAATATGCTACTGTTTCTTTGTGTTTTAAAAAAGCTTTGCAATTCACTTGATCACAATAGTTTATCACTTGTATTGTCACAATGGGAGATTGTTTTAAATTATTTAGAACAATGATAGAAGTTACTTATAAGTTAGTAATAATGCTACTAACAGAAAAACTTCTTTATAAGCTTAGCAGTGTAGAATAAAGAGAATCAATTAACAAGTTGATAATAACCTAATCTGCCAACAACAAAACGTTATAATAGTTTGTTGATCTACACAACTTGTTTTATCCACATGAACAATAAATTAGTATGCAAATCAAGGAGATTAAAAATTTTAGATTATTGATCACGTTGAGAGCCCAGTATAACGTTAACCAAACATAATCCAACTTATGTTGATTATTATAGATAATATCTGTCCATCAACACTGCCCTCTCAACAATTGTGATTTTTTCGCCTACATTATAGGCCAACATAGGCCTACATTATAAAGTCTGGTTTTTTTATAACTTAGCAAAGTTAAAGGATACCAGCCCAACAAATACAATACAGTACGGTAATTCTACGATTTGATTGAAGCAATTAAAAGGCTTACTAATTATCAACAAGGCTAGTGAAGACATACAAAACAGCCAAACAAGGCTAGAAATGAATAAAATATCCAGAATTACATAGAACATACAATTTTAATACAAAAGCTGACATACCTTTATTAGTATAATATTTGATTAAAGTATCTAAATACTTTTTTTTACTAAATTTATTTTTTAAATTGGAATTTAGGCCTAATATCTGTATATGTCATAATACAAAATTCTGAAATGCTTTAGAGTTAAACAATAATGTAAACAAAAATTCATTGTTAATAAGTTAACACATATAAAAAGCAGCATGCAGGTTGTTTGTGAAACGAAAACAAAATTATTTCAATTCCTTCAATGAATTGAATTTATTTAAAAGGATGAATAATAAATTGCAAATCCATCAATCAGTAATAAATACGTGACAGGTTAGTTAATAACTTAATTCACCAACATGTTACTTCTAGAACATGGTAACAAGACCAACATAATGGATAGGTTTTGTATGTTTCTGGTTTCTACAGAATTAATAATAAATTTAAACAAAACAGTTATATTTCTTTATGGTCTAGTTGTATGATGATAGGTAATTGTAAAACTTACTGTTAATAATAATAATTTTTCCATATTGACTCACGATAATAGTAAACTACAAAAATAAAACCCGTGTTCTATTGTAGAGAATGAATTCGTACTGACGAACCACCTGACAAATTATTCTTATTCTTTCTTAGGAACCTTCTCATTCGACATTGTTTTGTTTACGTCAGTAAGTGATAAGTACAGATACCAACATAGTCACAATACTATTATTTGATCAATAGATATTTGATTAAATGGTATTTCAGTTTTTAAGTACGTTTTAACATTTTGTTTTTACAGTATAATTCAATTTAATTGAAAACAAATTTTATTTATTTTGTAATAATGTGCCGAACACCTGAGTGAACAAAGCCATTTTGCATGCCCAACATGCTCTTCAATCATCATGAATAAGCGAAATGGTAGGGTAAGGTTATGTATTTTCATAAATAACAAAAACTTACGTTGGGATCACCATCACCGTCGGTTTTTTGCCGTTTTGCCATGGTACTATCACCGTTGTAAGCCATTTTGCAATAGAACAAACCTTACACCGAAAGCGAAAAACACAAACAGGCGAACTGCTCAGAGTCTCAGAGACGAAGCTCTGCGCAAACCAGCGCAAACTGATCCCAGGGTTGCCAACATAGATTTTGGTTCTCTAGCGTAACCAATTCCCTCTTTTCATAAAATATAATCTAACTTGATTTATATCGATATAAGAATTAAAACTAAATTCTATGAGAAATTCGTGATAGAATATCAATAAAAAAATGAATATCACGATTTTGTATTTTAGAATGTATTTGACAAATGACTTGCTCACAATATATTCATTTAAAGGTATGCGTAAAGAAAAGAATTTGATCATATAGAAAGATATTAAAATATTTTGCATATTTTTTTCTTATAAAAACAATAAGAAAAAATGATTATTTGTGATTATGAAAATATATCGTCTGCTTTGCGATTGACACTACCACAAATCACAGGCTTTTATCAGAAACAGATGATGCTTGCAAGGAGCAACAGCAAAGTTAGGTTATTTCAAAATATTTATTTTTGATTTTTTTACAATGATCATTGAAAGATGAGATATCTTTTCTTCATGCAGTTCTAGTAAAATATTTTAATAATAATAAACCATTCGAGTCATGGATAATAGAATCAATCTTCAGGATTTGCCTGACATTGTGTTGGAAAAAATATTCTCATATTTGACTTACAATCAAATAGCTGAAAATAGAATTGTGAGTATTATTAATGTCTGTTTTTTACAATTATTTCAACTTGTATTCATTTTAAAATTTAACTGCCTATTATAAAAGCTTGAAGAAGCATAAATTAATTTTCAAATCCTCTGCAGGGATTGGGCTATGCCTGCGCACCATCACCCATTTGTATCTGGGTCTGGGCTTGACTTACCTGATTCTTTTAGATTTCTGTATACAAGTCAACTTAGTTTAGTGTTTGTGGCATTATCCTATGACTACTATTTATTCGTAGAAAACAAAAAACTGTCATACTTTTTCACAAAAATGTTTGAATTATCAAACTAAACAATAATTTTTGGCTTAATACTATGCAATTTTAAATCAAGGATTACGATTGTAACATTTTAAAATAGCGTGTCATTGTTATTTACTTTTCTATTATTCATTTTAACTTTTAGGGCCGATTTCCGAGCTCAGGATTTAGCTAAGTTCTAGACTTTAAACAGCTGGAAACAGAAAATTGGCTTTCCGAAACGGGGCGGAGTTGTAGTTTCTATGATAATCTTTATTTTTTTCATTTCTTTAATTGGAAAAGTTTTTCCTTGACAAAATGATATATTCCTAAATAATTCAAAATAGCTGAAACTTTAAACTATTTTCTTTTTATTTTGTGTTCAATTTTCTAGATTTTCGAACTTTAATTTAAACGTAGACTACGACTACGCCCGTTTCGGAATACCAATTTTCTGACTCCAGCTGTTTAAAGTCTAGAACATAGCTAAATACCGAGCTCGTAAACCGGCCCTTGACAAGAAAAGTAAAATAGATTCTAAAAAAAATAGTTGTGGGTTCGTATCACAGTAAGAGCATTCTACATTATTCATGTTCACATCATCTACTAGTGGGAAATCTTATGTGAGCATCATCCAGGAAATACAAGTCTCCACATCTTGTTTTTCACATTATCCAATAGAAAATGAGAAGTATTGGTACCGTAATTTCTGCTGTTTAATATAATATTAATATTTATCATATTCATCAAATTTTCAAACAATACATCCATAGATTTTCTGTTTCTAGTTGCGATGAATTTGGGAGGGGGGGGGCAAGGCACTCCCTGTCATTCCCCCTAATAATTGTCTGAGGGGGGAATCAATATTGCCACAAAATATTCTTATAGAAAAACTCAAAAAATGAACCAGGTACTATAAATAGTAAAGAATAAAATTCGTCAATCGTGTTTTTCTATTATTCCTATGACTCTAAAAACTGCAATCTTGTGTAATAGAACTTGTGTAATAATTGAATAGACTTAAAACGTTGTCAAAAATCCACTTTAATTAAATAAAAAATTAATATTTTACAGGAGCATGCTTTCGTGTGTGCTCACACATCATCAGCTGAATTTGTGTAATAATTGCTGAACAATTTTTTTTAGAAAACCTTATTTATTGACTAGAATTATAAAATTTCTTTTCCAGTTGAATCATTGCAATATGGAAGTAAGTTGATATTACATTTAAGATATTAAGTATTATTTATATTAATATAAAATATCATATTAAAACACCTAATTACTATAACAACCCCGGTAATCTTCCAAATCCCCCCACTCATAATTTTGGTGCCGCTGCCTGTTTTATATTAGAAACAGGGCTTTCAAAAAAGAAAAAAATCTTTGACTTTTAATTTTTTTTTTTTTGCAGATAAGTAGAAAGTTCAATGAATTCGGAAAAGAAGCTTTAAATCGTGGTTATAACATGGTAGAGAAGTTTCACAGGAAATCTTTGAAAGCTGTAAGATCAAAACTTCCACGACGTGAATCCGAAAGAAAAATTCATCCTTTGGCCAGACAATGTGACATTTTGGTTGCCATTGAGACAAGACTATCTATGCTGTCCATGACGTTTCTGAAATACATAGAATGTAAACAGTGTTGCTTTATACCTGGCAAGGTAAGTTTCAATAGAAAATAGTTCCTTCTCATTAATTTAACTCAATTAATTTAAGTATTTAGACTTGAGAGTCGTATCAATATCTGTATTACTAACCTACTATAACTTGACATGTCGCCTACGTCCGACTAAGGTGAGGACATCTTCGAGTCTGCTAGTTATGTAATACAGGCTCAAAATTCTTATGCAACAGGTCCCTAGATAGAATTTCGAATCATAATAATTATTAAGCTAATTACTGCATCGTTTTAAATAAATAATTCTCTTATGTTGTGGATCCATTTTCTTTTTTACTATAGGAACTCAATCAATGCATCAATAATTTTCAGGTAATTGATGAGTTGCTGAGAGTAATAAAATATGTGAACAAGAGCATTCATCCGCCGCGACCTCATGACCTCCTACAGGAGCTGAGGGATATCACCTCCATGGCCATGGAACACTTTGAGGAGAGAATTGTGCCAATTCTAAAAGAGAAGATGAATGCTTATAAACCTTCCATAACATCTTCCTTCTTAGGTACGTAATAGTTATTTGTATGTCTAGAGTGAAAAATACAGCTTTTTCTCCCTGTTGGAGCCCAACGATTTCCGCAAGGGAGAAAAAGCATTTTTCCTACAGTTACCGTGAAAAGTGACCATTCCTGCACTGATTACAGAACGCAAAGAATCACTTTTCCGCTCTAGTGCGCAAAGTATTACTTTGCGTACTCTTAATACTTAGTGTATTATCTTGCAGTCATCCCAATCAGCTGTTGACATTGTTGGCGTGTATTTTGAATGCGAATTTGTTCTATCTATATTTTTTCTGATTTTCAAATGAATAAAAAGTGAACTCATTGAATTATACATTTTGAATATTATTAATTATTCATTATTTCAAATGATATTCTTTTCATTCATAAATTGATTGGTTGAAAAATTATTTAGAAATTGAGATTTACTCAAAATTTTCAAATTAATTGGATTAATTAAATTTTTAATTTGAATAAATTATCGATTATTAATTTTCAATTGGATTATAAAGTTTAAAATAAATTAAAGTTGTTATTAATAACAAAGTTATACAAACATTTGATGGATTCCAGTCATCATTTTACCCATAATCAACCACTTCTCATTTTCAATGGTAACTGTAGGAAAAATTTAATGTGAAATACGTGCGCAAAGTTCCTCTGCTGCATTCAAGAAACCATTCCGCCCTCGCCTACGGCTCGTGCGTAAACGTTTCTTTCGGTGCAGCAAACTGTCACTTTGCGCACTAGTTGCACAAATAACTATTTTACTCGTGATGTACACAACATTTTTCATCTACCTAATTAATTTATAAAAACTGCAAATAAAATAATGTTAAAAACTTACGTGACAATCTTTCAGAACATAACCTAAAAACTTGACAAACATCTTAGCTGACCGGCTGGCACTGCTGATAGTGCTATCTATGGACAAAAGTTGTGCCAATGATAGCTTGAAATAATGATTTCCGCCTTCAAGTTCGCGTTTCAGATTTGATTAGCTGATGGAAAATATTCGTTTGCCTCTATTCTGAATAACTTTTATATCTACTAATATTAAGAATGCAATAATTATAGGCATACAAACATATATTTCATAAATTGATCAAATTTCTGGTGGAGGTCTTGAATTTAGTTGGCTCAATGACAACTCTACATTATGTTTCCTCATCTGAGCTAGAACCTTCCACCATATTTGCAATGCAAGTTTTTAAAATAGAGATGCTTCCCACGTTATTTGAATGGAGTTACGTTTAGTCGGAGTTATTCTGTTTTTTAGTCTCAAGAGCGAAAAAGTGACACTTTACAATAAGTTCCAGGGAGTAAAGTTGGTACTTTAGACATTAGGTGGAGGAAAAGCTTTTATTTTTACTTAAGATATTAATAAAACTAATCTTATAGAGATTACAATTTATTCGATCATATTGGAAAGAAGAAATACAGTAAGGTACTGAGGTGTATTAAGGCTGTGAAAAGGCTAAAAATAAAATTCCTACTGGTGATATTCATGGTATTGTTGATCTAGTAAAACAAAAAATTTCGGACAATATAAATTTTTGAGAAAGTTATTTAATTTACCAAAAATGACCAAAAATAACTCAACAAAAAGTTATTTTTGGTAAATTAAATAACTTTCTCAAAAATGAATATTGTCAGAAAATTTTTGTTTTACTAGATCAACAATACCATGAAGGTATTGAAATTGGAAGGTATATAAGGAAGAATCAATCCTATAGATCTCATGGATTTATCTCTTACCGAATTTGAAATGTTCTGTCCCAAAAATTTAAACTTTAGGCGTTTCAAGAATCAATCCTATAGATCTCATGGATTTATCTCTTACCGAATTTGAAATGTTTGTCCCGAAAATTTAA
This sequence comes from Nilaparvata lugens, assembly GCF_014356525.2. NCBI lineage: Eukaryota > Metazoa > Arthropoda > Insecta > Hemiptera > Delphacidae > Nilaparvata > Nilaparvata lugens. The sequence goes on from NC_052506.1 coordinate 33,590,692, forward strand.
ACTTTAGGCGCTCATCTCAAAAAGTAATGATCGGAAAAAATGTTTTCCTGAGAAAACTTTTTCATTTTGATAGCTTGATGATATACAAATCGAAAAACTTTGAAAAATATCACTAGTAGAACGTTTATTATTAGCTTTTTGCACAGCCTTAAGATACAGTGTTACTATATCAGTCCCTCATAAGTAAAATCTTATTCTATTATTACTAATATTTATACAGGGTGTTTACGAACTCCCTACCAATACTCTAGGCTCTAGGGAATTTTTCCTGGGTAAAAAACGTATCTAAATATCATATTTAAATTGTCCTGAAGTCTTCAGTTACTCACACAGCGGCCATATTGCTTTTTTCACTTATTTTTTTTTCTAAATAATGGTTAAACATACGAATTGAAATTTTGTACGATCATTTATAACAGCTAGACAAAGCTTGGAAAAAATTATGATAATTTTTCAAATTCATAGAACAAAATGGCGGCCATTTAAAATTTTGTTTCCTAAATAACTCAGAAACCGTTGGTTTTACAAAAACTTTACAAGAGTAACTTCTTTTTGTAAATTTAATTGCCTATCGATTGGTACCAGATTTTTCAAGATTTGACCAATAGTAACTGATTCAAGATTCAAGATTCATTTATTGTCAGAACACTTAACAAAAAAGCAAGACAAAGTCAACAATTCAATAAAAAAATTCTAAAATATAACAATAAACGTTAAAAGTCATCACAGTCATATCGTAATATATACAAAAATAAGACAAAGACAAGCAAATTCTATATAATATAAGAAACATTTTTAAAACAGGTATATCACAGAATAAGAAAATACAAAGACACCACAAATCCTCATAACCATATGGACAGCAGTCAATTAGAATCTTTTTAACAGAAACCTTAAAACTATTAATATCACATTCTTTAATATGAGCAGGCAGTTTATTAAATAACCTCTTTCCAGATTCAACAAAACTTTTCAAAGTTAAATTGTAATTGCACTGTGATAATCTAAGTGCTTCTGCTTGTCTTGTAAAATGATTGTGAATATTACTATTTATGGGTAAGATGGATAGATTTTTTCTGGTATACATCAGACACTCAAACACATACAAAGCATAAACAGTCATAATATTTAGTTTTTTAAACAGAGGTCGACAATGTGCTCTACTATCTACTTTACAAATGATCCTTACGGCCCTTTTTTGTACAACAAAAAGTTTCTTCATATTGGTATCTCTCCCCCATGCCAAAATACCAATGTAATGCCAAAGACTGAATGTAAGCATAATATACAGCTACCAACACATCAATGCTAACAATATTTCTTAATCTACATAACATAAAAATGCCTCTAGATATTTTCTTACCCAATGAAAAAATATGATTTTCCCATTTCACATTACTCTGCAATGTGATGCCAAGAAATTTGACATAACTAATATCTGCCTTACAACCAAAGTCAAAATCTAACAACTGGGTCTTAACTTTATTGAGACAAAGAAAGTTAACAGCTGTCCAGTCCTCAATTGTCGCATTAATCTGCCCCAATACATTCAAATTGGTAAAAATCTTTTCACACTTAATCTGGACTGCCAGATCATCAGCAAACATAAAAGCCTTATTATCTCCATTACTTATAGCAGCTGGCAAGTCATTAGTATAAATAATGAAGAGTATAGGTCCAAGTGTGTAACCCTGGGGTACACCTGTCTGAACCTTCAAAAAATGAGAAAGAGAACCCTGAAATCTATCACTTAAATAGGAAATCATAAGCTTAATAGACGCATCATCAAACCCATAAAACTGGAGTTTTTTTTACCAAAATCTCATGAGATATGGTGTCAAAAGCCTTTGACATGTCATAAAAACTACTAGAAACTAGATATATGACAGCCTTAGTGATAGGTGACCACTGAAAGTTTGTTGCAGTGCAAACCAAGGCATGCTGATAGAGTCGCCTTAATGATGCAACAATATCTATTTGCATTGAATGTTAATAGTAAGCGATTTTAGGTCATTTCAAACAATAAAATAACGTTACATAACCCTCTAAAGGTGGGTCACCACCCATTAAAGCTGCCATATCTCAGTTAATATTGGTCCGTTCTCAAAAAACTCCAGTACTAATCTATAGGCAATTAAATTTACTAAAAAAAGTTATTCTTGTAAAGTTTTTTGTAAAACCAACGGTTTCTGAGTTATTTGAGAAACAAAATTTTAAATGGCCGCCATTTTGTTTTATGAATTTGAAAAATCATTAAAATTTTTTTCTAGCTTTGTCTACTTGTTATGAATGATCGTACAAAGTTTCAATTTCGTATGTTAATCATTATTTAGGAAAAAATAATAAGTGAAAAAAGCAAAATGGCCGCTGTGAGAATAACTGAAGACTTCCGGACAATTTAAATATGATATCTAGATATGTTTTTTACCCAGGAACAATGCCCTAGAGTATTGGTAGGGAGTTCCTAAACACTCTGTATATGCTTCTCTCTTAATTTCTAAAGCTTTACAATTTTATGAATATATTTTTTAATATTATGTAATTTCAATTTAATATAATTATATTATATGATTTAATTCTAATTTAATATATTTTATAATAACCCTAGAAAGACAACACAAAACAAGCAACGCTTAAATACAACATGGGGTTACGCATAACCCCAACTAAAAAATATCAAAAAATTCTTACTAGATCTATTTTTTACTATTTTTTCATGATCAAACTCTCAAGTATCAACTTTTAATGTCTCTTATGTGATTTTTGAAACTTCATCAACGGGATGAATATAAATAATATAAAATTAACCTAATGGGCCACCAGATTTGATACTTTTCGAAACTTTGATTTGACACTTTTACTAAATTTTCGAGCGAAGCCCAAATGAATCAACTATACACTAAAGACAACAGGGGTTACGCGTAACCCCAAGGGATTTTTTCACCCACTACTGACCGACTTACATCTTCCAAATCACTTGTGCAGGAAGTTGATAGACTAAAATTCACTGCAAAATACAATTTCACTGCAGCCAAGGTAACAACAGAAAATATAATTGTCTGGGGCTACACGTAACCTCTTTTGTCTTTCTAGGGTTAATGAATTTCAAGAATGTTATTTGATCTGGGATTTTTCTATCAGTTCACTAACAATGTTCAACAGTTCAAAATACTAACGATGCTCTAATCAAGTTCACGAACGCTGTTGCAGATCGTTTAAATAAAGTGAAGAGAACGATAGCTATTTCTATTGATATTCTCAAAGCCCATGAGACGGTATCTCACAATTCACTTTCGTATACATTAGAGAGAGCTCGAACGTCGTTGAAATTGATAGATAGACACCTTTTACGTAGGTCACATAATATCACTACTAATGAATCTATTAGTGAAATCAATGACTCCGATACTGGCTATGGCCGTCCTCAAGGTACAGTGCTAACACCAATTTTATGTTTATTATATGTAAATGAATTTCTGAGATTAGATTTGAATAGGGGCGAGGTATCTCTCTCGCGGATTATACTGTTCTATTATTTGGCAGTGAAACATGACAACAAGTGTATGGAACCGCCTCAAGAGGCATATCCGTTCTAAATAAATGAAATATTTTCAATTTATGTTTAAATATTAAAAAGAATAAATATGTAGCATTTTTAAAAAATATAACTGGTCTGTACTAAGCTAGTAACTACGATGCGGACTGTAAACTAAAACTATATATGAACTCTTACCTATTTAATGAATTTGATAATATTCGTGCTATTTGCAAGTGTCTGTGAATTTAAAAAACGAGTCATTAAAAATATTTGGGTGTAATAATTGAGGAGGGTCTGAAGTGGGAGCTTCACATAGACTACTCGTGTTATAGATTAAGGTTTGTATCTTATAATTTTTTTGAAATTAAGATCAATTCCTCGGTTACCAATGCTGACTATTTCTTATTTCGCTCGGGTACAATCATTTATACAGTATGGTTTAGTGGTTTAAGGAGGTACGTTCGATACGCATGCGGCAAAAATCAAATATTCATAAAAGCAACATTAAACAGATCCACCATAAACCCCTCAATAAGCGCTTTCAAGGATACCGTCTACGACTTACGTCAACTTTATGTGATGAATGTGTTCAATTTTGTAGTAACAGAGAAAATTTCACTAGAATGAATAATTAAAACCATAGGACTCGGTATAATGTGTACAAATAAAGATATTATGATTCAAACCTAAATCTTATTCGCAAGCAACTAATTTATATAGCTCGAAAGCTCAAAAATTCCATGTCAATAATACCAATAAAAACCGTTACAAAGAATATCTAGAAATGGATAACAGAGACCTCTTTTTATAAACTGGTATAATTATTCTTTCTCTTAATTTAATTTCTAAACTAATTATATGAAGTTACAGTCTTTAATATAACAATATTGTGTATGTAATATTATGTTTGACGAACTGAAAACTTGACCGATTGTAATCTTGAAGAATTTTGAATAGGCCTATAACCATCCTCGGTAAATAAAGAATCTATCAGCAAAATTCCAAGTTAATCATTCTAGTAGTTCAGACGTGATGATGCGTCATTCGTTAATTTCCTATCCCGTACGTGTATAAGCCATTTCTTTCCTTTATTTTATTATAGGTCTAGTGGCTAAACATGGAGCACATTCCAGCGCATCAACACTTTGATGATGGATTATTGTTATTGTGTATTTGTTGCGTTAAGCTACTCAAGTGAGCAGAGCTCCTGAAGCATGCAACCAGTCATTCTATATTCTATGCCACTATATACCCCTATGCTAATTTTGATACCTACTATTTTATTGCAATATTGCAGCAACATCTATTGTGTGGTGATATCCTTCGATCATTTTTTCTGTCAAAGTTCCCGTGAGAGATTTTTTTGAAGATGTGGGTAGTTTGTTGTAAAATCGCATACCAGAGTAGTAAGTTCCTCTCTCATAATACGCTCTCCAGTGTCTAAGATGATTCAGTATGGAAGACTTTTGACGAGTATCGTATCGTATGCATGATGAATTCTTTTAACTTTTTTATACCTTTGTTAATCCAAACTTACAGTTAAAATTTGCGTTTTTTCGTCAGGAAATCATCTGAGAGTGGCATGCAACATGCCTTCCACTTCGATCACGTGCAACGACTTGTGCAGTGCCCTCAAGAGAAACCAGGCCAGCTCCAAGGTCAACCGCAGGCTCATCAATCTTCTACTAGTCGAAGCAAAACGAAGCAGAAAGAAGGTTAGCTCATAGGTTTTCAGTTTGTTGAAGCTTTTTGATAATGTGACAAATTTTAAAGCCCAAGCAGATCTTGGAGAGATCTGGGCCTCACGTGTGGACCAAGAAATCTTTGGATTCGAATACATAATTTGGTGCAGCATTAATGTCTAAGGTCTATAAATGGGTTGGCATCAAAGCGTTGAGATCTTCATGTCACGGCCTCACTTGTCAAGCCGAGATATTGTAATCAGCTGTAAGTTCATACCTAAATCAGTAAGCTGACATTTGAAAGCCATTGCCATCTGTAATCAAATAAATGGAATGTAATGAAAAACAATAGTCAACAATGAGAATCAGGGCTCTTCTCCTGGTAGATTACTAGTGACCACTAAGTGATTAAGTGATTGCTAAGGACTGTTGTATTTTAATCTTTAAAACCAGCAACTTTCAATTATACAGAGTTGATGAAAATCATGGAAGCAGCTAAATATTTCTCTTAACAAGAATAATTTGACAGTAGGTTTCATTGGGAATCCTATTTGAAATGAAAAAAATACTTTTCAAAAATTACTCTGTCCCTTCAACATCTTCGACCCTCATATGAATCCAAATTCATTTTTTTAAATGGGAAAGTGGTCATGTGATACTTGATTTCGATACAGAGTTCCAAGAGAAAATAAATAGCAAAAACCGCACATTGATATCTCAACCCGTATCAGTTTGTTGATGTAAAAGTTGTAAAGTATGTTGTATATTAATCAGCTGAAGTCATGTGTCAGCGTCTGTCTGTCTGTGTGATAGCTTCCAAATAGCCTCAGCTGATGTCATGAATGAATGAATGGAAAAACTGAAGTAATTGCATGCAATGAATTCTTCAGCTGACTAAATCACAACAAATTGTTTTCTTATGCACTTTCAATGTTATTTTTATATCCTGAAAAAGGACGAAGAAGTGAGTCAATTTTGCTGTCCAACGAACTTGACCTGTAAAAAGGTTCGAAGAATACGTGTTCAAAATTTGAAGCTGATTGATCTATTCTTTCTAAAGTTATTGTAGAACATACAAACAAACGGTCAACGACTTTGGCCTTCAGTAAGTCAAAAGTGAGAACTCGATAACACTCGTTCAATTATGGAGTTGAGAATGTGCATTCCAAGTCGGTCTGTTTTGTTTATGAATAATGTTTTCAATAATCTGTTTCAAATTTTTTCCCAAAATAGTTTACCTGAATCTTTTTGTCATCACAATTTTTACAAAATATTGTTCTACCAAAATAATCCTGTAGTGTATTCAACATTTATGAAATTAATCTCTCGTTAAACCGTTGAACACAAATTAATAGTGTAATTTCTTTAAACCAATTATTTTGTTTAACGTAAATTACCCCTAATAGTATTTATTTTCCAGCTCTAAAATCAATTCTATTCAATTTTTCAGATGAAATTTTTATTCTTGTAACCACGTTAAAATTTGTTCATGACATGACTGTATACTTCGCCGAGGGATACTAACTGATTGAAATCTTTCACCTTTCATAATTTGGTAACGAAACATTTCTGGAACAATATAAGTTTTGTTTCTCATAATTGCCACAGAATAAACTCCCAATTTGTAGGTTTTATTTGGTTTGAAATTATATTCCAATGGAGACAAACCTGGAAGATAAACACAGAGGGCGCGATTTAGCGGAGTTTCTAGCACTTGGTTAAATATTCTTATTATGTAAGCGATTCATTTTATAATATACATTATTCATTATTTTTCAGCATTCAATGATTTGAATTTTGAATAGAGAACTGATATTCATGAAACTTCTTAAAACTTACCATTCAGCAATCTAACTAGTCCAGTTGATATTAGTTTAATTATGTAATTGGTTATACAGTGCTTGATGTTTTACAGGAAGTGGCGAACAAGAAGCAATTGAAACTGACTCTGGAGGTAGTACACAAACAAAAGCGCGAGATAATACGATTAAAGCGAGTAATTCAAAATTGGGAAGCAAAATTTCGAGATCTATCGGCCGAAGTGAGGACTATCAGCACTCATCCGTTCAAAAGACAAGGTACAAAAAATAATATCAATATTAAAATTGAATATACAGACAGACATGAATTAGAATGAGCTCTAACAGTGCAAAGAGCTGGTTTTTCCTCTTCAAATCGACTGCAGTAACTATTCGGTCAAAGTCCTTGAAACCTAGAGAAAGTAGTTTTGACGTAGTAGTTTTTAGTAGTTTTGGCGATGGATATTGAGAAATAATTCAATATCATCTCATCCAACATATTATTTATTGTAATTCCTCACGACTTCACCTACTGAAAGGTAATTGCCGGAAAAGGTAATAATTAACCAAAAGAGTTTATTAAGCAAGAAGGGTTATACTCAAAAATTTCAAATTACCATAAAAATCAAACTATCATTGTTATTATCGAGAATGGAAACCATATTAGCGTACATCCTCTCTCCACTGTTTATTTTTCAAAACCAAAAATACATTTTTGAAATTGAAGTATTACTCGCGCTGTGTTACAGCTGTTTCGCCTTGATTCCGGCAACAACCCATGTCAGTGGAACCAGGGCAGAATGAGCAGTAACTCTGCATTGTGAGTAATATTTCAATTTCAATTTTTGTACAAAAGATTCCATTCATACATTTATGAACATATTGATATTACATTATTGAGTTTATGAGTGAGCAGTAAGTAATAATTAATATTACTAGTTAGTGTTGAAAAATAATTTAATACAGTACAGTATGTATGAGGACTAAAACTATTATACTTATTATACGTGAATTATTTGTGCATTTTCGATTAAATTATCTTCTTCAATAATTATTTCCAATATTTGAAAATACTGTTTCTTTGATCAAAAATCAATTTAACATTCAAATCACTCTTTTGCTATGAAGTAAATTCGTACTTGATGGTGGGGAGTCCCTTGCGGGAATATCCCACCTCACCTGCATAATATATCAATGGGTCTTACGACTGTCATACTTCAGACGTGACCGACATTTTAACGTGCCCATTCGATAACACGGGAGTGATCTGGTCAAAACATTTTAGTAGTGAGCAGGTTTGAACCCGGGATCACTAGGCTGCTACGGAAGCACTCTATCCACTAGACCACCGATCACTCAAATTTTTTTGCTATTAACAGAATGACTTGCAGTTGACCAACTGCAAACACGTCTAATGCAAACATAAAGAGATTGCACTTTAAAACACTGAATTTTACCCGGTGCAAAGCAGGGTTACCTGCAAGTTTAAAAAATTGTGTGATTAAGGCCGGTTACAGACGAACCACTATCGTATGTGGGATGTGGGAGCTACTATTTTTCTTATGTGGTACCACAAACGCAGCGCATATAGAATGCATTGGCAGGCATGGCAGTGGCACTGATACTTCCACATGGCGTTGCGCGATGTGGTATAGATTATTCTCCTTGCGATTATGGTACCACTGGTTTGAGCACAACGCTTCCCCTAGCTTCTGTGCCACAATCGCACTAATGAGCGTTTTCTCAAATGTAGTGTGAAAGATTCTCTGCGTTAGTCGTATTGTTCTGTGGTATGTCGGTCCCACATCCCACATGCGATTGTGGTTCGTCTGCAACCGGCCTAAGAGAAAGTTAACACAGAAGTGCCACTTATCACAATTTCAGTTTGTATATAAAAATACTGTTGTGGTAATATATTTTACCATATTATAATTTACTATACAGCATTTTGAAAAATCATTTTTGAAGTTTTTTATTAACTCTAAACTGTTTGTTTTCTAGGTGACAGTTTAGAAAATGAGAACATGTGTGTGTTCGTTGACACGTTTGATGATAATGATGATGATAACATGGCATCACCAAGAAAAGCGAAAAAACCAAGAAAGTGAATAATATTGGAAACTTGCAGTCGAGGAGTTGATGTAGTTGAATTATCAAAAATGAATCTGTATCCTCCATCAGTCAACTTTCCCCTAAGAGCTTCCGATTATGCAAAATGGAACGTATTTCATATATTCTCCATAATTTAGTATAATTATCTTTTAAGCTTGTGACTGATTCAAAAATTAACAAAAGATTTGTTCAACGATGTTTACTATACTGAACTGATATTATAATGATAAGTTTATAATGTTTTTATGAGAGCAGTTTGAAAAGTTTCAGAGCTGACCATGAAGATGAAAAATCTTGTTAACACGAGATAGTGTAACTTTTGGTCATATTTCAATAGTTTCTCACACATTTGGTTGCGTTTTTTCATAATATGTTACCATCGTTGACGGGTGTTGCGTGCCATGTCTGCAAAGGTCAGGGCAATAATTGTTCAATTTCAACTCTGTTAGCGCAGTTTAGGCGCAAATAATCTGAATTTTGTCATCAATATTAGTAACATTTTATGATATTTGGATACATTTATGTCCATCCAGAACTGAAAAATCAGTTGTCTGTTTGGGCTCCAAAAATAAAAAAAACTGACTGAAAACTGGTCTCATGGCAACTGGTTTTGGTATAGTCATGAAGTTATTTCAAACAGTTATCTCCAAAAACTTACACACGATTATACTATGCATTATTACTTGTCGATCTAAAAGCAGCAATTGTGGAAGAAACTATCAAATTTGCCAACGCAATACATCGTCCCACAACTTTTCAAGACGGTAATCACGACAAAAGTACAGAAATTACGGTATAGCCTGTTCAACTATTGATTTTACTTTCCATATCTGGTCACAAGTATAATATTGTCACCTCTTCCAGAAATGACACACTAAGAACAGAGGTGTCGTGAGCAGACATGACACACAGACCGACATTGACGTACTCAACAACCATAAAATAAATACTGTGCGTTCAAAATGGCTGAAATTTTAGTTAGACTAGTAAAACATGACTGCAAGATACTCCAGCTCTTGTTTAAGAGAGTTGTCATCTCCATGACCATGTCGGAAACTTTTCAAACTGTCCTCATAAAATAGTGTATAGGCAAGTACTGTAAGTTCTTCTACTTGAATATTGATTAACATCAAATTAATTTGATATTTATAAATACATTTCAGAGTTGATTCCCCAGTTTTATAAAAGCCTGTTAAATTTTAATCGTTAATAACTTTCACGAGAACCAATCAGGGAAGGCTTTTTGGAAAAGAAGGCTTTCCTGATTGGTAATTATTCATGATTAAAAAATAACAGGCTTTTGTGCAATCGGGCCGATATATTTTAATGTACAGTATTTACTAAAAAATTGTGTTAGTTCAATCTTCTCAATTCAAGCCTTACGCTTACCACTGCAAATGGCATGGTGGCGACGGGAGCTGGAAAATCACCGCCATCGCAGTCATGCCCAAAGCTTTAGTATTATACTCAAGTGTGTGTTATTTTGTTATTTCCTTTTAAAAATTTTACTTTGTGATTAATTTGTACATAAAATAGTTTGTTCATATAGAAGTAATTAATTTAATTCATCGCAATAAGAGTGATAGTAGTTGGATTCTTGACTAAGGGTTAGATGAAAAATAGTTAATGAATAATATTCAATTAATTTAATAAAATGGAATAATTTATACTTCGTGTATTTTTTAGCCCTAAATGTTTTAGCTTATTGTCTGATAATAGTGCAATTGATGAATTTTATTAGTAAGAGAATCTATTGAGAAACTCACTGTTAGGCAAGAAAGTCAGAATGGGAAAAATACTCATTTTGACTCAAAACTAGATAGCTATAGTCTGCACAAGGGATACTTTTTCAGGAGCTCAGAACAACACAGCCTCTGCCTTAAATGCTCAGACTCCACTCAGCAGTAAAGCAGTTTATTATGGTAATTATTTTTCATACATTTATGTATTTTTCCCCAGACATATCTGTAGTAAAAATTCAAATGGTTTCAGGCGCAGTGCAAGGTCTCGCAGATCTAAAATTTCCACCGAAGTTGAAATTTCTGGGCTGGTGTTATCATTTATTACAATCTGGCTCACTACTGATAGAAGCTCCAGAAATCGTTCGACTATGTAATAGGTTGAGTTCCATCTTGTTTTGATATCAAGAACCATTTCCTTCTGGAATTTTACTTTCAATTTGATTTTATCTATTTGTCTGAGTTGATGACACTGTTTTTACACTGTTTTTAATGTACTTGACGATGGATCTTACTTTTGCTATAACTGCCACTACAACAGGGTGGGAAACTGCTGCTGCCATTGTTACTAAATTGAGGGTGTGGACAAAGCAAGGCATCTGCTTATTAGGAAGAGCAATTTGAGCTGCTGCCACTATGTTTGAACCATTATCAATAACAATACTGATTACCTCTCCTTTCTCCCAATCAGCTAAGATATTTGTCATGATCTCACCAAGATATTCCACTGTATGATTGGAATCTAACTGCTTACATGTCAGATCAATAGATATGATGCTGTCACCCTCTAAAAATTGGGCTGTGACTCCCAAGTACGATTTCTTAGCCATTGTCTCTGTCCAAACATTTGATGAAGGACAAAATATGAGTAGCTTTGTTCAACTTGGTTTTAATTCTAGTAGAAGTAGCTTCATATTTATTAATGAGCTGCTTTTTAAAGAAGTCAACTGATGGTATCTTGAATGTTGGGGCCAGTTCATGCATGAGCCGTTTAAAACCCACACCTTTAATTACAGCAAATGGGCAGTTGTCCTTACAGATAAAGTAAAGAATACTATTGACAGTTTTTGAGTAGCGAATTCCACCTACAGCAAAAGCATGAACCTTGTCAAAGGCTTCAGCTATTGTTGAAGCTAAAACCGCTTTCTTAGTTTTTAAGTTAACTGGACAGACACTGGTATTTCTTCTTTCATCTATAATCATACCATCATCATCATCCAAGCTGGGCTGCAATGTAGAAGCAAAAGAGGTTGAAGGTCTAACCAAGATGCTTATTGTAGGCATACTGTACCTTTTATTAAGCTCTGTTTGTCACTTGTAGATGCAGTTTCATTAGCTTGGATAACACTCTTATGGTTCCAAATGCTTCAATAAATTGCTAGTATTTCCAGAGTACTTCACCTCTCTCAAACAAATCTTTCAGGTGGTTATTTTGGAATCTTTCTTTTGGAAGTTATTACACAGTTTACTTTGGGGAGAAGACATATTATTAAATAATAGTGTATACTTAGGGCCGTTTGCACAGTATAGATTGCTAAACTCGATTAAGTTAATCTGAAAGTTTAAACTTGAATCGGTTTTCTCAGTGCATTTACTAATTCAGTTTAAGTTAAACCAGTTTAGCGTTAAGTTGGTAATAGAATGTCATCGTTTATAATAGGAAGGCTGATTTTTACAGGAAATTTGTTATTTGTTTACAAAACATTAGTAAATTGAGGTTATGTAGCTACTATTTCCTCGTTCAAAATCCACAGAGCTGTAATCTGTACAGTAATAAAAGTGAAAAGCGATCAAGAAATTCTTCAAAAAATAATGAAATGCTATCAGAAACAAACTTATATTTAGTTGGCATCAAAAAATATATTCTAGAATGTAAGATAATGAAATTTATGTAATGTATTTGGTTATGAAAATCTACTACGGTCTTCCTCGTTTATTAGAAATCTCTCAAAAGCAAAATATCTCAGTTATGTGTTATTAAAAACATGTTTTCTAATCAAAGACCACTGATAAAAATTGTCTTATTTTCTATCAAGTGGTTTATTTAATCAAATACTAAATTGGCACTTGCTTTACACAAGCAAAACCGTTAAAAAATTCTGTATCATCCCATAAATTTAAATGATTCGTTTTTCGTCCAATTTTTCTCAGTTCCAAAATTTCTTTGCAGTTATCTTTATCAATCGCATTAAAAACTTCTATCAATTCCTCCATTATAATTATTTTTACATTCAAATAATGATTCATTATAACCCAAATAATTATTATCGTCTACAGAAGCATCAAGAACAACCGTCGAAAAATGATTTACTATTAGCTGTTTCCCCATCAAATCTTACAGATGTCGAGTTAATCCAAATTATTTGGTTTAAACCTCCTGTTTTGGAGGTTTAAACTTTCCCAAAGTTTAAACTCAATACAAAACGGAATTTTAGTTTAAACCAAAAAAAAATCCAGATTTCGTTTAAGCTTTAGCTTAAACTTACACTGTGCAAACGGCCCTTAAACTTATTATTATGTAATATAAAATCCTACACTTTGAAACTAAAACAAATTGATATTTGCAATAACCTCAAAACGTTTTTGCATTTCCTCTATCTGCTTTTTGATTGAACATGAATGTATTGATCCAATACTTCATATTTTCTTCCAATAACAATAAAGTATTGCTTCATTTTATACAGATACCGATATCTCACTGGTATCGAAAGAAAACTACCTACTGGTAGCAATAGTATCGCAACGTCCCTAGGTGTGGGCCAGAGATGCTACAAGCCAGTTATCAAGCTGAATATTGATAAGAAAAAATTTCAATGTAATAAATTATGTTTTAAAGACTATATTATATGGATTGAAGAAAGTAGAATAATTTTGGTTTTGGATGTTGAAGAAGTTCACTTTTTGAAGGACAGTAATTCTATGGAATCTTATTGCATCTACGAATCAAATATATAGAAAATAAAATTTATTAATATAACAATTTCTATTACGATAATAACTATTACTAGAATTTATTCATGATAATGTACCCATTACTTGAAACTTTCAAGCAAAACATTTGACAAACAACAGAATTTAATCTATATAATCGAATCAAGGGAATCTAATTCTTTGATACAATCTCATTTCCAGAAAACTTATTACTAATAAACATAGTGAAGATACTCGTAGTATCAACAGAACATTATAATTGCACACATGAACACAGAATTTTAGTTTCAATTCATAAGAGGTACTGTAAATACTTCATACGTACTCTAAGAGGTACTGTAAACAGAATTCGTTCAAATAATTTGAAATTCTGATAATTTAATAATATTGTCAATCTGAATTCATAAGAAAGTTATCGCTGACTAGTGAGTCTACTCGCAATTCTCTCTCTTCAGAGCTGTCTTGCTCTTCTCTTTCTTCATGAAAACTCATTTCTTCAGATCCATTTTCTCGTTGCAATATTCCCTCTTCCTCTATTCTCTGTTCATTTTCTTCTCTACTCTCTTCCAATCCTCTTTCCCTTACTATTTCATCAGATTCTTCTCCCCCTTCCCATTCTCGTTCACCATCAGTTTTCAGTTTCCCTTCTTTTGCCAAAGCAATCAAATTGTCAAGAAACTCGTCGTTCAAGATGTCTGACATTACCATCAACTTTGCCATTTTCAAATGTTTGTTACTTTCAAATTGATCTTCGAATTGCTGACAGCCGAGCTGCAGAACGAATTCCTTGTCGTTGTCATGAACCGCCTGATAAGCTAACTCCTCCGCTCTACTTATCAGTTCATCCAAGAAGTCCTCTTTTACAACTTCAGCCAATTCAAATAGTTTAGCCCGACGTGAAGCAAACATTTCATTCTGGGCTTTCAACCTATAATAAGCCTCTTCCGACTTGCTGTGACGTAGACAGTGAGTTTTAAACACATCCATGATTGAAAATGCTTCAGAAATATTGCTGTCACCATCTGCGAAATAAGTAAGAATATATTACGGTATTCATTGTACAGTTTGTAATTTTACAATTATAATTTTATTCGAGGTAATAGTCTGATTATTATTAATCTATTCCAATATGATGGGGTTGAAGATACATTATTTTCTTTACTGGTAAATGTGGCAAATACTCGTAATATTACAACTTATGCATAGAGGAATATTTACTCACTATTTGAAATTATTAGAAGTAGAAATCTATTTTCACAGTAGGTAGTTGCTCAATACTTCTCTACTTAAAAACTGCAGAATTATTTGTTACTGCATCCTTTCCTTTCTATTGCTAAACAAACAACTATTAAAAGTATGTAAACTTTCACCAACCACTTATCAATTGAAAAAGTCTCAAAACCTAAGTAAGCTCTCACCAACCACTTATTAAATTGAAAAAATCTCAGAACCTAGTCTTGGATGTTACAACATTATCAATCTCAAGTAGATTGGAATTAGAAACATGGAAGATGGAAAACTGGAATAGAAGTTTACAATAAATCAGTGAATGACCCAATGCCAATCTTTGTGATATTATATTTCATCTAACCAATAATGATAGGACTATTCAATGTGGATAATCTAACAGAACACCACCTTAGATATCTCTCCATGTAAACTGTGATTCTATTAAAAATGAAATTATTATCTTGCCTTCTCGATTTAAATCTGTCGACTCATCAGTAATTTTGCTCTCATCAAGAGTAGATTCCAGCGGAGATTCAGTGAGTAAGGAGGAACTCTTGAGAGACAGTTCCTGCTGGATAAATCGATCGGCGATTTCCAAATACTTCTTCTGGTTTTCATGCAGCTTGTGACGAGTTACAGCTTTTTTAACATCTGGCATAATATAATTGTGAATCAAATCAGTCACCATTTCTTCCTGTTCAATGGCATCTTTCCTATAAAAATAACGATAGAAAGAATTATTATTCTTATTAATTTGTCAATAAATGAATGATCATCATTCAGTTGGATCATTTAGTTGAATCTGTGCATGAAAATGAAAGAATTAATCTAATAAATTAGGCGTTTTATACTTCTCAAAGACTAGAGATTTTGAGTCTAAAATTTACAACTTAGAAAAAGTGATTGAAAAGTTGATATTATGCCAAACAAACCTTTCAAAGTATTTACTTTGAAGAGTGTGTTGAGGCAGCTTCATATCATAAAACCACAGGCGTTCACAGAGTATTTATTTTTCATCAGAATCAGTACAAGCCAGTTTTGACAATAAAAAATATGTAGTATCATTTGTACCATTGAAAATAGCCTAAATAGTACTAGTAGTTCTGTGAACAGTAGACCTCGCGCAGTTATAAACCACTGTCTCCTCTAATACTGTCCATCAGAGTAAATTATGTCCTGTCGTGTCGGCGAGATATCAGTGTATAAACGACTGTTTATACAATGGCTGTTTGGGTTGTTGTATCGACAATGCTAATAATTTGATGTAAACAGCTTTGCTACTATCATCAAAAGCTAACAGAGTTGAAAGCAGAGAAAAGTCGGGAGAAAATGGTTGCGTTCAAAGCCACTGAACGGTGAGACCGGTCAGTGAACGTGGCTCTGAACGAAGCACTGTTTGGTCGTTGAACGATGCATAGACTCACATGCAGCGCTACTGTACTTGGAATTGAAATCGGCCAATGAGGGGACAACCTGGAAGATTATTACATACCAAAGACCTTGAAGATTTTGGTAATCTATAATATTACAAATTTATACACATAACACATTATATACATACACATACACATTGTATACATACGCATTATATATTACATAATATCTCACGCTAAAATACCTCAATGGTAGCTTTCAATTTCAAGTAAGTGCTAGCATTGGGAAGGAGGCATAGGCATTGTGGGTCTATACCTCTTGAAGGTCTTTGTTTCAACTGATAAGAGAAAAATTAAGTCATATCCGGTTCGTTCACTCATCGTACTTTTCTACCGATTGAATCAATTTCAATCAATTAGGTTGAAAATTCTTCATGAATATGTTTATCTTCATAATGATGTGATAGAGGTATATACTTTTACTTTACTTTATGTGGCTCTACAGTCCTGGGTGGACTTTGGCCTCCTCTACATAATGCCTCCAAACTTCTCTCTCCTGGGCTCTTCGTCGCCAGTCTGCCACTCCTAGCACCCGAAGATCGTCCAGGACGTCATTCAGCCATCTCCTCCTTGGTCTTCCTCTTCTCCTTGTCCCCATCATCATCTCATCCATCATCTTCAATGGGACTCTCTCTTCACCCATCCTTGCCACATGACCCAGCCATTCTATACGTTTTGCCTTTATGGACCGTACAATGTTTTCTTGCCCAATGGCTTCATCAATCTCACTATTATGCCTGGCTCTCCAATTTCCATCATCCCATTTTGGTCCCCAAATCCTTCTGAACATTTTTCTTTCAAATGAGCTCAGTGCTCTCTCATCCTTGCTCAAAATTGTCCATGTCTCCAATCCGTATGTCACAACCGGCTTTATTAATGTCCTGTACATTTTTTCTTTTGTTTCACGCGAAATGAGTCTGCTCTTGAAAATTTTTTGGTTTGCATAATATGCACGGTTGCCCGTCATGATTCTGTCATGTATTTCATTACTTGTTCTATTATCACCAGTTAGCATTACCCCAAGGTATTTGAACTTACCAACGCCTTCTATTTCACAACCATGTGATATTTTCAAGTTATTTACCTGTCTCCTCTGCTCATTTGCTGACATTCTCATGTACTTTGTTTTTTCAATGTTCATTTCCAGACCCACACTTCCAGCCTCATCCCTCACTGTACAGAAAAGTTCTTTCAGATTCTCTTTATTTCTTGTAACTAACACAACATCGTCCGCATAGGTCAGAACCTGACACATTCTATTTACTATTGTGCCTCTCAGTCCCAGCTTCCGAATTACTGTTTCCAACACCAGATTGAAGAGTGTAGCTGAAAGTGCGTCTCCTTGTCTAACACCGGTTGTAACATTAAACGTCCGACTCATCTAGGTACCGATTTTAACTTGAGCCGTTGTGCCATCCATTGTCAAGTTTATGAGATTGATCAACTTTCTAGGGATTCCGAACTCAAGAAGGATTCTCATCATGCTGCCTCTCTTAACACTATCAAAAGCTTGGCGAAAGTCCACAAACAGCATATGCAGATCTGTGTTAAACTCAAAACACTTCTCCATAATCTGCTTCATTGTAAATATCTGATCTGTTGTACCTCTCCCTTGCCTGAATCCGCACTGATGATCGCCAATTATTTCTTCAGCATACACTCCTAGTCGCCTCAACACCAGGGCAGAAAAAAGTTTGTATGATGTGCAGAGTAGCGTAATACCTCTGTAATTATTACAATTCATTTTATCACCTTTTTTTAGTATGGGGCATATCACACCACTTGTCCACTCTTCAGGCATCTTCTCTTGCTCCCATATCCATGTTATCAATGTATGCAGAGCTCTCACTATCTTATTTCCACCAAATTTTATTAGCTCGGCAGGTATTGAATCTCCCCCTGGCGCTTTATTATTTTTAATTTTTTTTTATAATTTCTGCCACTTCTTCATAGCTTGGGGGAGGGATCAAGGGTTCTGCACTGGCAAATGTCATTGTTCTTGCTCATCATCCCCCTCTCGGTTCAAGACATCCCTAAAGTGCTCTGCCCATCTATCCATTATATCATTTTCTTCTCCTAGTACTTTTCCATCACGGCTTTTACAGGCTATTAAATTAGGCTGGAAACCTTTTTTCATTCTTTTGACTGCCTGATAAAATTTCCTGCTTTCATTTTGTTCATTCATTATTTCTATATTATTGATGAGCCTCTTCATATATTCTCTTTTCTTTCTCCTACATATTTTGTTGGCTGCTTTCCTACTCTCACAATACTTGGTGCGGTTTCTTCTTGTGTTTCTCTGGAACATCATTTTCCTATCCTCATTTTTCTTTTTTATGGCTTCCTCACACTCCTCATCATACCATTCATCATTTCTCCCTCTTCTCCTTTCACCAAGGCTTTCATTGGCAACATCATTGATTGTTTTCTTTAAATTATCCCACAGCTCTTGAACATCCTTTTCATCATCATCAACTTCATTCAGACCATCCGGTATTAGCCTTTCAAGCTCTGTTCTATACCCCTCTGCATAGTCATGATTTCGTAGCTTTTCTATGTCAAACACACGTCTCCTTGCACCACTTCCATTTTCCACTCTTGAAATTTTCTCTCTTAATTTGGCTGAAACAAGAAAATGGTCGGAGTCACAGTTCGGCCCTCTTTGAGATCTGACGTTTATTATTGATGAGGCATGTCTTCTAGATATCAAAATGTGATCGATTTGTGTGACTGTTTCTGCTGATGGAGATGTCCAGGTTCCCATGTGTATATCCTTTCTTGGAAAGCAAGTACTGCTCACAATCATATTGTTTGCCATTGCAAACTCACAGAGTCTAATTCCATTATCGTTGGTCTCTTCATGCAGTGTATGCTTGCCTGCAACTGTTCTCAGAAAGTCCTCCTTACCAATCTGGGCATTCCAGTCTCCAAGCACTATCAGCAGATCATATCTGGGTACCATTCTCAACTCCTTTTCTAGCGCTTCATAAAAGCTATTTTTGACATCTTCTTCTGCTTCTTCAGTTGGTGCATATGCAGAGATCAAAGTGATATTCCTGAATTTTCCTTTCATCCTGAGCCGGCACACTCTACTACCTGCGGGATAAAAGCCTAGGATGGATGATTTCAATTTTTTGTCTACCATGAAGCCCACTCCTCCCTGTCCTGTCCTTTCTTCTGGTCCACTATACATGAAAGAGAAATCCTTCTTATCTATTCTTCCACACCCACTCCACCGTGTTTCTTGCAGCGCAACCAGCTGAATATTAAATTTCAACATTTCTTTTCCTATTTCCATCATTTTTCCAGCTCTCATCATTGTTCTTACATTCCATGTGGCAAAATTCCAGTCCATTTTCCTTATTCGTCTTTTGTGTGCATAGAGGTATATATTGTAAGATAAATTCTATTTTTTGATAAATACCTCTATCACATCATTATGAAGATAAAAATATTCATGAAGAATTTTCAATCAAATTGATTGAAAGCATCAGACGAGGAAGAAGGAACCAACAGATATCTAGAAAACATTTTAGAAGTTTCTCCAGCACCTAAATATTACATTCAATAATATTATACATCGTGAATAATATTAACCAGGCGCGGATCCAGGACCCTGACCTGGGGGGGGGGGTGTACGATAGGGTTGGTCGCCCAGCAAAACCAAAACGCCTCCCGTTCGACAGCCCCCACTCAGAAAATTTTTGAAGTTTATAATCGAAAACAGCATTTGAGAGCTTTACTTGTTGAAGTTGATTGGATTTTTGAATTTGTTCATTTAAATGCCAAGGTCAAGATACTATACCTATGGTCCAGTCACTATATACATTGGTGCATGTATTTTGAAATATTGTTTGGATACATTAGAGAAATCCAGAACCAAGTATTTCATGGAAAATTCCCCTTGTGCTAGATACAGAGTGACCCAAAAACCTCGTATTTTCGGTTCGTTTTCCAGTCTTCAGTTATTTCCGCCAAATCCTATAATCGATTAGAAAAATTTGCTCTCGCCTTTTATTTAAATTATGAAATTCCTAATAAAATGAGATCATTTGGAAATTTCTATCTTCAATGAGTACTGAGTTACAATAATTTTACAAAAATAAGTAAAATTTTATGAAAAAATCAATTTCTATTATTTTAGTTTTTGATCCACAATATCTTCCGATTGTTACCATTTAAATGTATAATTCAAGATTACACTGAGCATAATTTTGTGCTCTACAGGTAGAGCGCTCTATCTCCTATGGATTTCCAGGTAAACCTGATTAAATGATTCTTGTATTTTAGAAAACAATCAAGTTTCAGCTTCAACCATCATCAGCAACTCTATTGTCATCACATCCTTCTGTTCATTAGATCATGTTCTTTGAGAATCACCCGTTAGATGCTCTTAATTTAGTGGAGAGACGCGTATAAGGACACCTCAAGAATCAAAATTTCAAACAATCATAACTTTTGACACAATGATCAGATCTCATTGTACCACAGTTCATTCTTCTCGGCACGTCAAGGCGGTTTAAAATCGTGCATTATAAGTGAAATTCGATGAGAAAATAGACAATTCATCCTTCAGTGTACTTCAACCAGTATTTCATTTCACAAAAAATGACCAATTTCCATATTCAAAGCTGCGTATCTTGTTAAATACTTCGGATAAAATTTCAAAATGTGGATGTGGAAAAGTAAATTTTCTTTTTCCACTGGTGCGAAATCTTGATCTAATGACAATAGAATTTCATGATCTAAAAAAAGGCGAAAAATAATGTTTGTGTCATGATTTGGCGGAAATAACTGAAAACTGGAAAATGAACTGAAAATAAGATGTTTTTGGGCCATCGTGTATCTAGCTCTAGCACAAGGGAATTTTGCATGAAATAATTGGTTCTGGACTTCTTTTATGCATCCAAACAATATATTGAAAAATAATAACTACAAAATAAAATGCAAGCACGCCCCCTTTTTCATCTCTATATTGACTGGACTTAAGTAACTGTAGATTTTTCAAACACCACTCGGAAAGTGGGGGGGGGGGCGATCGCCCCCCCCTGGATCCGCGCCTGTTATCAACAATCTGTGTAAAAATTGACCTGACAAAACAGAACATTTTTTTTTGGTTTTAAACTTAGAGAATGATGGAAAGTCAACAAGTATAGCATGACCTTCATCTCGACAATTTATTTTTTTAATCATGAACAGAGTAGATATAAAAGAATTGAGGCTTTGTCTTGTTCTCTACAATAGACTACAAACTGTAGACTACAGTCTACCTCCTGTAGGTGAAGGTGTCTATACCTATCATTAAAGGCCAGGCAATATACTCAAAAAATGGTATAGAGGGTTAGGGAGACAATTTTTTACCCCAAAGTTCTGTTTAGGGCAGTAAGGAGTCCCCACCCCTACCCCAATGTGCTAAGGGGGTGGTGGTGGTGGGCTGGTTCAAAGGTACCATTTTTTGGTTTCTCATAACTAGAAAACTGTGTAGTCTATCTTATGAATATAACTATTCTATACAAAATTGAAGCTTATATTATTTACTACAATATTCATTCCTCAACTTTTTATTTTCTATAGTTTTCGAGATATCCGAAAAAACACGTTTTCCTCCAATTTTATTGCTATTTTTGCTCTTATAACTTTTTAAAAATCGATGAAAAAATTCAATTCTGACTATGAGCTTATAGAGCATAGAATTATCTTCAATTTAATGTACTAGTAGTTCTGTGAACAGTGGACCTCACGCAGTATTCTCATGCTGATGTCACCTGTTTCAAATGTTAACAAACTCATTTCACGTTTGAATTTGTATTCTATATTATATAATATTCATCCAGCTCTGTGATAATCCTTCCATCGGATGAAAATTAATTTTTTACAATAAAAATTATTATAATTTCTTCAGCATTATTTAGTTTATTTGATTATTTTTAATCACCTATTAAATTCGTTTTTTCAAATGTGAGAATATTGATACTGATGGGCATGCATAATAATACCATGGGCAAAACAAAATATTGAAACCAAAGACCTTAAAGATGCATACCTCTTCAAGGTCTTTGATTGAAACTTACCTTATAGATAAATAAGATAAGAATGTTTATTTCGCCAAAATTACATAGTTACAAAAACATGAATGATACATACAAAATGCATAATAAAAATGTAAATTATAATAGATCTAAATGATTTGGCACAGCCAGCAAAGTTAAACTTGTGCGCTAGCTGTGAGTTCATAAAGCAAACAGTACGAAGTAGCCTATAGCAATACTGAAAAATGGAAAAAAATATATACCTATATAATAAATATTATAGTAATGCTTCTTATAAATAATACAATGATAAGAATTGAATAATTTCGTGTTAAAACCAATTATACAGGTGATAACCAAAAACAAGTCATACAGCCTATATACCTTATATTACCTTATATACCTTACAGGAATACAGAAATAGACTGGCTTCTCCAGAAATCTGTGCAATCACTTGTCAGCTGATTAATTATGAATAATTCTATAGTCTGATTAATCCTATCTTCAGAGTAGATGATATCCTATTATCATAGCCACCTCTAATACAAGGCCCCGACCTACGATATTGCAACGTCGCAGCGTTGGCCTAGAATCTAATACATGATTGGTGAAAAAGATCAGCTGGTATTTTTTAAAATCTTTTTCACCAATCATGTATTAGATTCTAGGCCTACACTGCGACGTTGCAATATCGTAGGCCGGGGCCTTGTATTAGAGGTGGCTATGCTATTATATTAAGCGAGCAATTTCTGTATGTCTGTTTATATTTTTAAATCTGGTTATCTGGTTATTTATGTTCAACGGATCTAAGAAACGGCTCTAACGATTTTCACGAAATTTGGAACATAGTAGGTTTATGATATAAAAATTTGATTCCACTAGGTCTCAGTAGTTCTACAACTTTATCAAAGTGTATAAAAATGCACACTTTTGCTACCGTATGTTCACCTCTCAACTAGTCTCAATTGAGCTGCGAAATCGAAAAATGTGTTCCAGACTCCCCCTTCAAGTTTCTTTGTCAAATGATCAATTGTTGCAACAATGAAAATTTCACTCCCTCTATTAGTTCCCAGGCCATCTGACCTAAAATGGTAGGTGGTGTAGACACCTTCACCTACAGGAGGTAGAATGTAGTCTACAGTTTATAGATTACCTACATATTTTGTAGTCTATTGTGGAGATCAAAACAAAGCTTCAATTCGTCAATATCTACTCTGTTCATGGTTCAAAAAATAAATTGTCGAGGTGAGGGTCATGCTATACTTGTTGACTTCCATCATTTTTAAGTTTTGAAACTTGTTAAAACCGAAAAAAATGTTTTGTTTTGTCAGTTAAATTTTTCCACGGATTGTTGATAATGGATTATTTCATTTCCCATGAAAAATCATTTCCCAATCATGACTATTACAAATAAAAAAAAACACAAAAAACATGAACCTTACAAATCACTTTGGAACTCACCTGGAGATTAGATTAGAGTGAACTAATTTTAATTGAATGTTTAAAATGTGCAAAATGACTCGCCTGACATGCGCCTGCTGTGCAGCCAAATCGACCTTCTGTGCCACATTCCTGACATAGTGTCTGGCCTCACTGTCCGCCAACCAACTGATCGACTTGGCCAACATGTCTTCCAGAAATATGTCCACAGACTCGTTACGAATGTTCATTACCTGTACAGCATTATAAAATTAATAGACGAAGTTTATTTTCTCATTCTATTATTTAAACAAAAAAAATTATTGGTCTCTGTTTCAATCAGAAATCTATTATTATTCAAATATGGCTGAATTCAAAAGCGCTTTTGGCTGCTAAACCACTTCCAAAGATGGGTTCAAACTTTGAGATGGTTCGTCGTGAGGTAAGTTCTTTGTGAACTGGTTATACTAGTTGTAACCAATTAATGTAAGTTGTTGCTTGTTAGCTGAAAGTGATGCTCTAGTCTTGTAAGTGACAAATAGGATAAGGTATTTACAGTTTAGGATGTGTTCTGGCCCATAAGTTCATAAGAAATTAATGTAACTCAAAAATACTCAATGCAAGTCATCTAATAGTGAATAGATCAACATTTGTAATTTAAATTGTTGGACTCTGAAAAAACAGGATTTTCGTATATTTTGAGAAATGTCTCAGAAAACAATGCAAATAAGGAATTTTCTGTTTCGAAAATATAAGAAATAAATAGGCTTCTTCTAGTTTCATTGAATGTAGTGGTGAATTAAGTCCATCTATCTACATAGTTAAAAATGTCGATCTATGCACGTGTGTGGTGACTTTTGCAAAAACCCAAATTGGCAGATTCTAAGAAAAGTAGATGGAAATTAATGGTAGATTAATTATGATTAAATTTTGTTTCTTTCGGTTTGTAGGATACATTCTTTCAACACGATCCTTTTTAACAAAAGCCATTCTAGAAATTTGATTGAAAATGTTGGAATTATGTTTCAAACCTCTAAAAAATGTCATCTACATACGATACTTCTCTAAATGAGGATCTACACACTCTACGAGGGTCATTTTTTTCTCTCTCCGATTGGCCACTAAATAATAGACGAATGTATATAAAACAATAATTTATTTTTTTACTAAAAGCTACATCCACTTATCATTATTCTTCACATGATTGCCATGAAGGTTGAGGCATTTGTCATACCAGTAGACCAGCCTACCAAAACACACTTCACAAAATACTGCCGCCAGATGAGTTTAAGTGTACTATGATGTTATTTTAAAGCTCCTCGTTAGTTTGCAAGCTCTGCCTCAAAGTCATATCTCAAGTTTGGGGAAAGTATAATAAGTTATTAGCGCTCAAGTCAGGTTTGTATGGTGGGTAATCGAAACTATCCTAATTGATTTGCTGGAGAAGCCGTTATTTGGTTGCACCAGCACCAGCACTGTGAGGCCGACTTGTGACTGATCACAACGATTCCAAAATCATTTCAACTGACGTCTTCAATTTTCAGACACCATTCACGCACAAT
The DNA here is from genome assembly GCF_014356525.2 of Nilaparvata lugens. NCBI lineage: Eukaryota > Metazoa > Arthropoda > Insecta > Hemiptera > Delphacidae > Nilaparvata > Nilaparvata lugens. Next base: position 33,616,166 of record NC_052506.1, read on the forward strand.
ATCATTACTCATATCGTTTCCTGCGTAAACTTGGATAATCCTAATCAAGATTTATGCTGAACTATTGCCGTTTGCTAGCAAACACGAGTAACGCTACACAACTAGCGTTACAAAGTTGGCGGTAGACCCAAGTAAGGCGGCAATTTTTCGGGGTCTTTAAATCGACAACAATATTATTAACGATCGGACCGCACCGATCACAGGGCATTTAGTGGGAGTGACAAGCTGTTTGGCTCTGTGAAAATCACCCTCCCCCCTACCTTGTATGTGTCTTATGATATGTGATCGGAGGTTGAAAAATGAATGACCCTCGTAGATAATTTTCAAATAACGATTGATGATGTTAGGCATATTTTACATATAATACATGAACACATAAATTTAGGTATACAGCGTTTTAAATTTCTACAGTACAACTACATAATCTACATCAACCCAAATTTGTAGATATTTACATTGTGAGGATGTTAGGTTACCTCTTTAAACATTTGGTCGTGCTGCTGGCGATTGAAGTTGTGGCGCTGTCGGCGGCCAGCCTCGATGGCCTCGCGCTGCCAGCGCTCTCTGTCGGCGAGCATGGCAAACGCATGCACCTGCTTCTCGGCCTCCAGTCGCTGCAGCTCCTTAGCCAGGAAGTCCAGCAGGGCTCCCGTCACCTCCCCGTTCAGCGAGTTCGCCGTCCGGTCGCGGCTGCCTGCCTACAACACAACTAACCTTAGCTGGTCTAATAGGTCTACGTTATAACATTAGGTGCACCTATCCTAACCTAACCTATCCACCACATACAACACAATTAACCTTAGCTGTCCTATAGTGAGGTCTACGTTATAATGGTAGTATTTAATTGAAATTGTAGTTGCTATCCTTGTATTTTTCTTTTTAAGCCCACATAAGCTCTTTAGGCTTGTGTGTGGATAATGAGTGAGAGGGATGACGGTGAGAGATGACGACTACTTTTTAGGTAGTCGGGACCGACGATTAATTGTCTCCTCCAAAAGACGGGGTGGCCGTATCTATGTGATAGTGCTGTAGTCAAAAACGTTTGCCCCGGTCGAGATTCGAACTCAGGTTCTCTTGATTATTAGACCGGCGCGTTATCACTTACTCCAACGAGCCACCCAATGATGCCTATCATTCGACAAAGCACTTGGCGCTATCCTTTTCCAGCTCCGCAACGTTGCCAATCATTTTTAAACAATGTAGAAGTATAACTAATCAACAAAATAATTTATTATTTAATTATTGAAATATATATTTTCTTGGCGAATAAAATATAATTGATTAATATTGATTGAAGACAAGAATGAAAAGTTTATAATATTAACTATTACATAATATTATTACATCAGGTTTATGGGTATCAGCTGTCCTCTACAGCAGGCAGTGGCAAGAGAGAGAATCCGTAACGCTGTTCTTTTTCAGCTGCCATTATAACGTGGACCTCTCTAGAGGTCCGGTTTCTAGGACACTTTTTAAATATAATGAACCAATGAATCCATGTAAATCTATAGGTTTAGATTTACAAAGTGTCCTAGAAACCGGGCCCTATCAAACAAAATGTCTAGGATGTCTGTCGCTTTGCCATCTACAGTAGTTGCATCTGTCTGCCTAAAATGCCAAGTACAGTTCTAATTGATTATTTGTAACTCAAAAGCAAATCAAACAGAATGGAATATATCACATAAATGTCTTTATAAAATAAAATAAAAACAATATAAAAACTTTAAAAAATTTAACGACTAGTTTCTACCATAGATAATTTTCAAGTTAAAAAATATTGTTTTTATTTGAATCAAGTCGTAGCCCATATAAGCGAAGTGATTTTATGTATAAATATTAAAATATTACAATCTCTGAAGAAAATATATATTTTATATCTACTATTGATTATTTAATTCGTGTTTTGACAAGAAATAATTAATTGTTAACATTTTAATGAACATTGTGAAAATGGATGATTTTTCATGTTAAATGATAATAATTATTGTTAGACAAGTCTGTTGAGAAGATGTCTGATAATTGGCATAATGTTTCATTAACAAACTAACAGGAAAAATCTTATGATTCACTACTTTCACTCTTACAACCAAACTTCTACAACTTACTTGTCAAAAAGTTCGGACGCGTTTCAAGACAATGAGCCACAACTTCAGCGTGCAAGGAGTTTTTACAAGAATTTGAATTTTCTTTGTTAGGGTTATTATTATTATGTTTGTTTCTGTCCATAATGTGAACCACATTGTATGGTCACAGATAGACAAGTCATTAAAAATGAAAGAAAAACATGCACTCAAGGCAAGAGCATGCATCAAATAAAATACCGCTCCAAAGCAGCACTCTCACAACTGAAAAAAACGGGTGATCCTCAAGGAAAAGCTTCAACTTTCTCCTTAGGCTTGCCAGTGGCAGAGTCCCCGCTGTAATGGGTAGCTTGTTGATGATCTTTCCCACCATATAAGCCGAACTAACCTGCGTTCTCCCAAGCCTGCAATACGAGAGGTCGAGCCTATTCCTATCATGGGTATTATGCCCATGGACATCACCCCTTGTAGGCAGGACACCCACCACCCCAACTGCCCCAATCACAGACCTGAAAATGAAGAGGCCAACCACAGTCAAAATACGCTGCTTAACAAAGAAAGAGTGGTCTACAAGGGGCTAGGTATCCAGCACCACACAGAATTCGCCTTTTTTGTAGCAGCAAGACAGCCCCCACCTCAGCAGCTCCACCCCAGAGTGTGATGCCATATGACATCACACTGTGGAAGAACGCATGATAGCTTGTTCATACGGAGATATGCCTCAGGAACACAGCTCTTCAGACTCCTGAGCAGAAACAGGACTCTGTTCAACCTGCAGCAGACACTCTGTATATGCTCCCTCCAAGAAAGTTTCCTATCAAGATGGAAGCCCTCTCTGGATGCATTCATCAAGGCCTGGACCTCATGCATATTCTTGCCAACATCCATGATAGAGGTGTCATCGGCATAGCATACAACCATCCTATGATCTGAAAGGGCAACATCATTTATCATTATCAGAAAAGGGGTCCCAGTAAAGATCCCTGGGGCACCCCACAACTCAGGGCTCTAACCTGTGAGAGCCCACCACCTGCCTGAACAGCCGAAAGCCTTGCTGAGATTACAGAGTGTCAGGCCAGCAAGGCTCCCCCCTCAAATCTATCACATATCATTTTAATTATACATTCAACTGCGCCCACTGTTGACCGTCCAGCCCTGAACCCAAACTGAGTGTCAGAAAACAGACCAATCAGCTCACAGAACTCATACAATTGGCCAGCTATTATGATCTCAAATATTTTTGACAGAACTGGCAAAATTGAGACCGGCCCATAGTTGTTAGGTTCCAGGCGAGAACCCTTCTTATGAATTGGTACAACACTCACCAACTTTAACTCATCTGGAAATACATTCTGAGCCAGACACTCATTTATACATTGAGTCAAAGGGATCACAATAAACTTAATAATACGTTTTAGGGAATTACTTGACTTACAATAAATGTCCTTGCTTGCCGAACACTTGAGGCCCATGGTGATCCGCAGGACATCCTCGCATGTGACACTGTGCCACACCAGTGTAGCTGTGGGTGGCTGCCGAACCCGCATAAGATGACACACAGGCAGTGCCACTGATGCAGCCATCCCTTGAACCGGCGATGTTGGTGTTGGCAAAGGGGCTGTTACTGATGCCGATGTCGATGATGATGTTGTCAGTGACGATGATGGTGCTGGTGTTGATGATGGTACTGTCAGCGATGCTGGTTCTGTCCACAATGCTGGTGTTGTTTGCAAGACCACAGGCGATGTCATCCTTGCTGCTATTTGCTCAACAGAATCAACCCAGTGGTTGTTGAGAACATCTGGAGAGAGCGGAACTTCCCTTGGAACAGAAGACTGCAGCTCATCACGAATGACATTCCATGCTGCCAGACATATAATTGGTGATCTACTAATACGATCAGCATTATATGATAACTTGGCTCTTTCAGCCTCCAGCCTGTAATGATCTCTCAGATCAGTATAGATCAACTTTGAATGCCTGGAGCCATCAACTCTGTATCTCTCATAAGCAATGAGAACAATATTCCTAAGATTCAACAGTTTGTTACTTATCCATCGTGATGCCTTTCTTCTTTTGCTCCTAAAGTTGATAAGTGGGAAGTACTGACTGAACATTCCCAGAAAGCAGTCAAAGAATGCTGTGAAGTTGGATTCTGCATCGACATGCTGAAGGAGCACCAGCCAGTTCACATCTCTCAGTCCATCACAAAACATTCTAACTTTGTTCTCTATAATCAATCTTGTTTTAGTACAAACAGACAACTGGTTAGGCCCACTTGCTATACTATTATTTGCCCTGGAGATGGGAATCACCATACACTTGATTGCCTCATGATCACCCAACTCATAATGCACTACACTTGACCACAAATTATCATTCAGTCTTAGACTGGAGGCAACATTGTCAAGGCAAGCATCCATTCTAGTAGGTTGATGGATTGTCAGATATACATTCAGAGATCTTAAAAGATTCTGAAGTGACGAGTTTAATTGTTACTCAGTAGACATTGATGTTGAAGTCCCCCCCCCCCAACTATAAATTCAAATCCTGGGTGAAGCCTCTTAAGCATAATAATCATATTCTCCAAGGCCTGTAAGAAGCCACCCAGATTGCCTGATCGTGGACGATACACTACAATTATGTACATTTTGACATGCCCCAAAGTCACACATGCAAACTCATGCTCACCCTCCAAGCAGAAATGTTAAATATTAACACATGCAGCATTAAAATTATATTTTACAAAAATTGAAACAACTCCATTCTTCTGAGCAACACGAGAAAACCCAGCAGCCAGAGCAAACTCATTTATTCTAATCATCTCAAGGTCACATTTTCTCAACAAATGCTCTGAGAAGCACAAGTCATACATCTCACTCTGCATTATTGATTTTATCTTATGCAGCTTATTACTAAGGCATTGTACATTACAGAAATGCAATAAGAGTCTATTATTTATGGCAGAGACTGGGACTGACTGCACCGACATCCCTATCTCATCTGCCCCCCCCCCTGGGTCTCATGAATAAAAAAACGCCTCAATGTAATATTCTTTGGCCATAATGAAGGCTCTGTAATTTTTTTTCACGATGATTGAAATCAATACCCTTGAAACTATCATAAACACCCTTTGAGTTTAGATTTTCCACCAATATATCAAACTGAGGGATGGTGGGAAGTGGGGATAGTTAGGTAGAGGAGGAGAACACCATTCCTAACCCCAACAAAGCTTACAAATTCCATTATTACTTCCTGGTATACAGGAAAGGTACGGTAGTACTCCCTGCTCGCTGAAGATTGGGTCCAGTGCATTGCAACGCATCCGAACACAACTAGAAAAATCTATAAGTATTCTTGTAGAAGTTGAATAAGTGAATAAGATTATTTTTTGGAAAAAATGTTTGTACACAGGCATAATAGTGTCTAGTTAGTGAATAAATTGAAAAATTTCCATTGACATAAAATGGCAAATGGAAGAAATTTCTGTTGAGAAAGATGTCTGCTAGAGTTCAAGAAATAATCTATTGGTAAAACTATTTGTAGCATGGGTCACGCCTTTCATACAAAAGAGTGTTATATTAAAGTGAAGTACGATACAATAAAAGGGAGACTTTGATGAGGGTGAGTTTTAATTGTTTTGCTGAATAGACTTTCAAATAGGTGTATTTCGAACTTTTTGGGAACCCACAAATATCCTGCAGCAGTTTTACAAAGCCCACACCCTATGTTCATGTCTTGATGTCTCTATGTCTTTACTCTTGTAAAACCCCTGTAGTTTCACCCAGAAAATGTGTAAAACCGTAATACAATCAATCGACTAAAATTGTACTAAACATAAAAAAAATCCTGAACAAGCCTTACCAATCGATTGAAAACGAATTGTTTCCTCATCAGAGCCAGTGCTTCATATCTTTTCTGAGAGAGTAATTCATTCTCTTCTTTGTACAGTGAGCGAGTTTTCTTCAGCTCTTCTATGAGTGGTTGCAGTCTTTTTCTGTCTTGGAATACCTGTTGGATGATATTCAAAGTGAGACTTGTACCAAATATTTTTGCAAGTAAAACATGTCACTCTTGGAATATTAATGGAAGTATGTATTAACACTTTTGGACTTATAATGGTTAATTCTAGTTTTCTATAATGTTTCAGTTACGGTAGTTTATTCTAATTTGTTTTTATTAGAGAGCTACTGAATCATTACTTTTTTCCATAATAAACCTGCATTCAATTGTTTCAAGTAGGCTACCAATATATGTTTTGATCAAGATCTCTTCATGTTATTGGTATAAGGATATATACCTATTTATAAAGCAATAAGGATTTTTAAATTGGTTCTCGTGAAATTAACCACTATTAAAATTTAACAGGCTATTTGTACAATCGGCATTAAATATGTATTCAACAATTTATCAAACTGACCTTGTATTGGACAGCTCTACCTCTCAACAGCTGCTGTATGAAAGATGCAGCTTTGTGCAGTTCAACATTCTGTTTGATGGGAATTTCAATGCACAAGAGAGGTGGCAGCAACGGCTTCACCTTCTCTTTCTTCGTGAGAGTGTGCGTCTTGTGACCAATAACAACGTTCATTTCTGAAATTCACATTTTCTAATAGATTAGTATCTAATCAAGCATTACAATTGAATTAAAAAAGTAAAAATAGTTAAATTAAAATGAATGCATTGGTGGATAATGGAATGTAAGAGAATAATATCGTTTTAATTCATTATGAATTCTACGATATTATCAGAAAAAACTCTATTATAAAAAATACAAGAAAACTGCAAAACTATCCAGGTGTAATAAAATATATGTTTTTGTACAGTAATAATTTATTTCTTCAAGCCTTTCAAGTATTGTGAATGGGTTAATTGGTAAATGAAGATAGAAGAATCTTATAAATACAGTTTATTATTGTAGAACAATAATTCAGTACCACCCACATTAATACAACATACTGCATTATATGAATAATAGAAAATGTACAGCAGTACCTACTATACAAACTTACCTTAATACCTATACCTTAATCAAACTTCTTGAAGACAAAATACTATCTAATAACAAAGATAACACGAAAAATATTAGTTATCACAATACAATATTTTGTTATAAATACAGTTTATAGTTCATTACTAAATACTAGCTACTAATACAGGAAACACAGTGATAATTAGTTGATTGATTTGTATTAGAATGTTTGGCCTAAAAATTACTTTTGAAATTGCAAAACATGATATGAAACTATTTATGTTAAATCTGGATTATTTTTTTAAAACTTTACTCAATACGTTTTCATGACTAGAATAGAATATTATGAGAAGTATGAAATCTATGAAAGTGATTGAAATATAAATAAAATCTAGTTTACTTGGTGTGACAATTTGAGCTACTTTCTCTTTATTCTAAGTGGTGGTAACAATAGCAGGAGCACTGGTTTGGTGTGGTTTAATATAGTACTAGCCATAGTCATCTAAAGATGTTATTTAGCTCAGTGCAATTATCAAAATGTATTATTCCTATTTGATCATGGAATCTGCCAAATTCTATGAAAAATAGATTATTTTTTGAACGAGTCACTTTTTAAGAGAATGTAAGGTTAAAGTAAGACTAAAACTGGATTCTCGGACAACAGTGAGAGTGAACAGTGAAAATATAATGCCAGCTCGGCCGAGCGAGTATCAATAGGCTAATCGCATTAGAACTTAACCAATATCTTTAATAGTAGCTATCTTGAAAGATTTGAGTGTATTTTTGAATGACCAAGGTATTTGTTTTAATAAAATAGAACATAAATGTCAAGTGACCTGGGTATCATATTTTTCAGGTTGTTTTTTATTTTTTATGGAGAATGTTATTAGGCAACGTTATTGCTTATTACAAATTGTGATGAGCCAATAAGATGACATAACTTAATGTAGAAGTTTACATCAATGTTGTGATAGTTATTCATCTAGTACAAAATTTCATGCTTAAGGAAATTCTCATGAGAAAAACAAATATTTTTTTGAAAGATTGCTATCCAAGTACAAAAATTAGCTTAAGAAGGACATGGGGCGTTATAAAAATGATATTGACTAGATTTCTGAATGTGACAATAGAAATAAATGTGATAACATCTAATACTATAACTAAGTCTTTAGGAACGGAAGATGAGTACTTCGCAGATCTTTCTGAAGTTGTTTCAAGTCCTCGTCAGTGCTCCAGCGACACAATTTATGGCACATGGCTCCGTAAGTTTTTGGTTTCGATGCTTTGACAAAGTTGAATGCCGGTGCTGGATCCGATGGAGCGTTCTCCATCAATATTAAGCCTTGAAACATGACAAATTAATAAATAGGTTAAAGATTAATGATTAAGTTCAAGAAAAACAATAAATAATATACATTGACAATGAGGCTAATGCCCACATGGGCCCTATAGGCTTCTGCATGGATCTTTGGAAAAATTATAAGAGTTGACTGACTAAATAATCGAGTAAAATCTTTGATATCTTCTCAAAATCTTGTTTTGATGAAGGAAAGCTTTAGATGGGCTGTTTGACTTATCATCACGTTTGAACTACCTCAACTGATTAACTATTTATAATAATAATAATAATAATAATAAAACTTTAAAGAATAAACCACTTCAAATACAACCCTACTCCATGACAATGTTAAGTGAGATAAATGGATAAATCTGAGTTCCCACATATCAGTCAGTGTTAGTGAAAGTGACCGGTACACTAAGAATATATTATCGTAAGTCCCAATAGGACTATTCATACTTGCTCGGTCGTGCTCAGTGGAAATAGTCCAATCAGAACTCATGGAATGCTCACTGTGCCAGTCACTTTTACTGATACTGATCTGTGGGAATCCAGCTTAAAAAATAAAATACGATGGCATTACTCAGAATCTATTCACAATCAAATCGAAATTGTTTTTTATGATGAACTTTAATATTTTAATTGTGGCAGTTAGAAACTCTTGACAATATAAACTCGAAAATCGTTAGAACTCAATACTGTGATTATATTTTCCAAGAAAATTATCAGTGAAGGTGAAATTATGATATGAAGGTAAAAAACGCTCATAAATTATGAATCTTTCAACGGTGAACTTCATTCAAATTGTAAAAATAATAAATGATGTATATCAGAGTGAGATAATCAACTTATTTGTCATACCTCTCTCTTTCTTCTCCTGTAAGCTCTTCAGCTGTTCATTCTTTTGCTGTTCTTTTCGTCTAATTTGTCTTCTGACCCTTTCATCTAACCGATTGAATTGAGTGGTTTTTTGACCTTTCATTGATTTGTTTGCAAGTTCCATTCTATAAGAATTTATTTTCTCAATTTCCTGCAAAAATTAAAAATTAGAAGCATAATATGGCATGTCAATGAATGAATGTAATGTATTATGAATGAATCCCATCTCAATCATATAATTGAAAAATATCAAGATGATGAATTCTATTTTGTTTATGAATAGAATATTGTGTTGACTTTTCGTTCTTGCAATTCGGAGATGGCTAGTTTTCTTCCAGTTCATTCAAATCTATTTCAAAGTTGTATGTTTTCCAATAACTACTCTCAATAGATGGTGTGTTATTTGAAGTATAGTTTATTTTTCCACGTGCATCTGGCAAAAAAACCAAAAAATAAAAAACAAAAATATCAATAGCTGACAAACTAGATGAAGACTTTGAAAGTTCAGTCAATCAACTGATTCAGTAATATTCTGTTAATTTGATAAATAATCGAATGAAAACTATATTTTATTAAATATTGGAGAGATCGACACAGTTAGGTATGAAGAATTGGGGTGCATGATAATGATATTTTATTATATATGAGAAAGGGTGCATGAGAATGATATTTCATTACGTATAAGAAATTGTGGTTTGAAAAAAGTTTGAATGAACACAAGGCGAATAGAGCTTCAAACATTATGTAAAGGATGACGCTTACATGAGTTTAATTATTCAACTAAGATCGGTAAAAAGACTGACCTTTTCTCGGAATAGCCATTCATTAGTCTCCATGTCGATGATACATTTCTGTCTAGTTTCAATGTCTTTGGCAGTTTTGAGTGTGCCCATCAAAATGTGCTCCCATTCACGTTTGATTCGCGCTCGTTCGATCAATTCCACCTCATGGATGCCAGCTGGAAGGCCTTCATCTACAAAAAATATTTTATTCAAGAAATACATTATAATCATAGAATAATCTGAGGATGATACTGTCAGATACTGTCAGACTTTCATACTGTCAGATGCTTTGGATATTATGATGATGGATATTAAGAGTTTCATTTTCAGGACAGTTGCCCATTGCGGCGGGGAAAGAGTCACACCAATACTAAGTGGTGGACTGCTGACCTTGACCGCAAAAGGGCGGCTGTAAGGAAGTTTCATAACCATTGCAAACGGAGCCGTATTTGGGAGCCATACCACAGGGCGCTCACAGAATACAGCCTTGCAATCAAGAAAGCTAAAGAAAACTCTTGGAGGCAATTTACACAAGAGGTAAACAGTCTCAGCGCAGCAGCGAGACTGCATCGTGTTTTAGCTTCAAGCCCAATTGGCCTCTTGGGAACTCTTAGCACTGGAATTGATGGAAGTCTGAAACTTCTTCTTGAGACTCACTTTCCAGATTGTACCTTTGAGAGTGATTGCTCGGGCAAGTCTGGCAACAGCAAAATGAGCTCATGGCCAAGAGCTGATCGTGGAAACTGGACTTTAGCCAGGCGAATTGTCACACTCTCCAAAGTTAAATGGGTCATATCCAAGTTTGGCCCCTTCAAATCTCCTGGGGGGGGGGGGATGGCATAATACCAGCTATGCTGCAGCAAGGACCAGAAGCTCTACTAGTTCTCTTGTGTGAACTTTTTAGAGCAGGTCTCGCCTATGGGTACATCCCTCAAGCCTGGTGCCTCAGTAGAGTGGTCTTCATTCCAAAGAGAGGAGGAGCAGACTACTCAACTGAAAAATCATTTCGTCCCATCAATCTCACATCGTTTCTCTTGAAGACGCTGGAAAGACTGGTGGAAAGACATCTAAGTGCTTTCAGACACTCCTCTCCACAGGAATAAGCATTCTTATCAGCCTGGCAAGTCCTGTGAAACAGCTCTGCATCAGCTTGTGAGCAGGGTGGAGGACAGCCTTGCTGCCAGGGAGATTGCCCTGTGTGCCTTCATGGACATTGAGGGCGCTTTTGACAATGCCACTTACAAGGCCATGGTCCGGGCGGTCCAGGGGCGTGGTCTTGAGCCTGCCATATGTAGTTGGTTTGAGGCCATGCTCTGCTCCAGGCGGATCATGGCTGATCTTCAAGGTGAGTCGTTGGTGATTGCGCTTGCGAGGGTCTGTCCGCAGGGAGGTGTGCTTTCACCTCTTCTGTGGAACCTTGTGGTCGATGGTCTCCTTAATGAACTCACAAGTAAAGGTGTATTTGTACAGGGCTATGCTGATGACATAGTCCTCATGGTACAGGGAAAGTTCACCAACATTGTTGCTGACGTCATGAACGTCAACCTCAAAACTGTTAATGACTGATGTCTTGGAGAGGGACTAAGTATAAATCCCTCGAAGACTGCAGTCATTCCATTTACAAGGAAAAAGGACCTGGAGTCTCTCTCCAGGTTGAAACTTGAATTTACACGGCTTGAAGTATCAAGTACTGTCAAATATTTAGGGCTGACCATTGACTCAAAGCTGACTTGGAACAATCATTTAAACAATACACTGCATAAAGCTAAATGGGCGCTTATGACAACCAGAAGATTAGCAGGCTCCATGTGGGGGATCAAGCCCACATAGCTCTGTGGCTGTACTGTGGCAGTAATAAGGCCTCAGATAACTTATGGATCACTAGTCTGGTGGACAAAGGTGAACCAGGTTACAGCCACAGCCAACTCACAAGTCTACAAACGATGCAAACACTTCTAGTCACTGCAGCTTTCAGGAGCAGCCCATCAGCAACTCTTGAAGTTGCTCTTGGATTACTGCCATTGAACATTTTTATTATGGCAGAGGCACGGAAATCAGCCTATCGACTGAAAGTTGCAGGCCAATGGAGAGAAGGCCTGTCTGGAACAGGCCACTGCACAATCGCCAAAGCTGTTGCTCACAGCCCTGTGCTTGAGATGACGTCAGATGTCATGAGCACGGAGTTGGTTTTTACTAAACCTTTCTCTGTTAAATTCTGCTCTAGAGAGGAGTGGAAGTCTGAGGAAGGACCCTATCCCAAAAGAGGCAGCCTTGTCTGGTACACAGACGGTTCTCTAATTGAAGGGAAATCTGGCTATGGGGTGTACAGTGATTCACCTTGAGCACAAATCTATGCAAGTCTGGGACAACACTGCACCATCTTTCTGGCAGAGATTTGGGGCATCATGACTTGTGCCAACATAGACATTGCCAGGCGCTACTGCAATAAGCATATAGTAATCCTGTCAGGCAGCCCTCAATGCTCTTGACTTCAATGAAATCAAGTCCAAATTGGTGTGGGAGTGCCACAAAACGCTCAGCAGGCTTGCAACGCTCAACTCTGTGCATCTTGGTTGGGTACCTGGCCATGTAGGCATAGGAGGTAATGAGCGTGCAGATGAGCTTGCTAAGCAGGATTCTAGTATGCCATTCCTTGGCCCAGAGCCGGGCTGTGGCATAAGTAAAACAACTGCCTTCCACACAATAAATAAATGGTCCAGGGACTTACACCACCAGCAATGGCAGGGTCACCCTGGTCAAGCAATTGGCAAAAGACTGCTGGCAGACGCAAGCCCTCGCTTCACCAGGTGGTTGGTGAGTCTAGGTAGAGGTCAGGTCAAGCAGGTGATTGCCCTGATAACTGGACATGGCCACTTCAGGAAACATCTCCACACAATTGGACTCAGAAATGAAAGCCAGATGTGTAGGCTTTGTAATCAGTCTGAAGAGACTGCTAAGCATATCATACTGGATTGCGAAAGTCTAGGAGCTGGAAGAAGATCTGTTTGGCTGCAAGCAACCAGGTGAGGAATGGGATGTTGGTATAGGGAAGAAACTCCTGGATCTCGTAAAGGACACGGGAGTTGGTTTGCCTAACTAACATACTTTTGGGACACACAATAAGCTTCGGTTGACGTGTGAGGTTCTTTGAACCTTTGGATCTTTGAATCCGTCCCTTCAAAACATAAACATAAGAGTTTCATTGAAAACAAAATAGCAAATTATAGGAAAACCAAGGATGCAGACATATTTTTAAGGCGTAATTTTTCGTTGGTTTCAGGTGTATTGAGGGTCACTAAAAACTTGGGCCTACTGCACCAACATTTGTTAAGCTTACAGTTTTTACCAAAACAAAAGTTAGCTACTCTTAATATGCAAGTTTTATATTGAAATATTTATTTTTGTTCATTTCAAATTTTAATACAATTATTGATAATTTTATAAATAGTCCAGTCAATATAGACATGAAAAACACCTAAGTTTCAGCTTCAACCATCATAACCAAATCCATTGTCATCAAATTGAGATTTCGCACAATGATCCAAGTGCATTGTATCATGTTCTATGAGAATCACTTAATTTAGTGGAGAAGCACGCATGAGGAAACTTGAATTTCAAACACTCATAACTTTTGATACAATCATCGGATCTCATCGCACTACAGCTCATTCTTCTCGCCTCGGAGAGGCGGTTAAAAATAATGCATCATAAGTCAAATTCGGTCGAAAAATAGAAAATGCATCCTTGAGTGTACTTTAACCAGTATTTCAATACGCAAAAAATGACCATGTTTTGTAGATTCTTCTTCTATACTTTTTCTATCATTATAACTTGTAATTTTCTAGTGGTTTATTTATTGTTAATGGTTGTTTATTTATGATAGAAGCCTTTCGCTGATGATGAACATGTATATGTGTATATGCATGCCATGCATGTTTGTCATAAATAATGTATATAGTTGGAGTGATCCGTGTTCTAGTGGATAGAGTGCTTGCGTAGCAGCATAGGGATCCCAGGTTCAAACCCACTCTTAGCCAAAAGTTTTTGAACAGGTCACTCCCGTGTTATCGGATGGGCACGTTAAATTGTCGGTCCCGGCTGAAGTATGACAATCGTAAGGCCCTTTGACAGTTAAATGATATATTCAGGCGAGGTGGAACTTCAGTCAGGAACTCCCCACCAATAAAAGCCATACGAATAATATTATTATTATCATGCATGTTCATCCGTTAGTGGCCAGCCTTAAACTATAATAAACTATTAACATCAACTTGTAATATAATATGCATGCTATTGCAATAAGTAGACTAAGCTCTTATTGCTTTTTTGTGAAAATTTAATTTTCTTTTTTTTAGATTAATGATTATCTATATAAGTGAATATGAATATAATAAATTGAATATCGATAATGAATACCCCAGGAGAGATTGGCGAGCGTAAGTATCTCAGGCGTGACGGCGCCGTGGAAGACATAGGGCGGCGTCCATGGCATGGTCTGCGTCTCTGTCTCCCGATAGTCTGTCTGCACGCCCCGCCCTGCCCCGGCCGACAGCTTCCGAGTGCCAGCTGTCCAACTCAGCTGATCAGCTGAATCGGCCGCCTTCTTGTCACAGCCGAGAGCCGAGCCCGGGTCGATCAAGTCCGTCAACAGCAGTTTGTATTGTAGAGACGGCTTTTTCGGCACCATTTCTTTGCCTACTTCGCACGGTCTGCAACCGAGTTCATACACCAAGTAAACATTGTAAGATGAAACGGTTTCGATTGTACACAAGAGGCATAATAGGATCAAAGCATCTCTTTTTCCATCTAATGTTGTGTGGCAGAGAGTCCTAACTCCGCCCTTAATAATGGCAACCAATCAATCAATCAATCTCCAGAATTTGTTTAATGCTTTGAAAATGATAACGTAATATGTAAGATATAGAGATACTTATCCATAATGAAAACACTAGAGTATAGACTGATACCACGAATTCATTTTCAATAAATTACATTCATGTTTCGAGACCTATGGTGTCATCTTCAGTGTGAAAAATTTGGAACTTCGAGATGGAAATCGAATGTAAATCCGAGTATTGGATTTTTCACACCATAGGTGTCGAAACATGAATGTAATTTTTTTATTTGTAAATTCGTGGTATCAGACTATATTCTAGTGTTTTCACGCTGTGAAAATTTTGACTACATTACTTGATTGAAACCTAAATCAGTGAATATTAATATAAACTAATATGCAGTTACAACATAAATAAATACGGTAAAGCCGATAATGATTATGAATACAGATTTTTTCAGTCAAGAGAATGAACAATGATTAAAGAAATATACTAATTTTAATATAAAAAATCAAAATTTAATCCATTAGTGGTCAACACTATATCGTAATTCTAAAAATTTCATGAGGTTGCTCAACAGGAAAGATTCATCCATTATTATTTCGGTAGTTCATTTTAAATTGTTGATACAGAATTGCTTGAAAACGATGACGGTAGGTACTTTATGGCCTCTGTCACACGGCAGAATCCTGGCTCCTGAAGATCATATTACGGAAGATCATATTTCATATTTCGCAGCTCTCCTGTCCTTTCACATGGGGATTTTACAAATAAGCCGACGGATCTAACAATTACGCCGACGTTTGCTCAAAGTATGTCTCATCACTTTTTCTCAAAGTCTAACTTCCTAATAATAATACTCCTGCCTCACAAAGGGACAGGCAAAGGTTTTAAGAAGTTTTTAAACACCTGAGAAGTTTAAACATAAACATTTTTTATTTTTAAAAGTTCTAGTTTAACAAAAAAATATTGAACTATGAAAAGATGAATCCAAATATGAAATCAGAAATCATCTCCACTCATCACCCAATAGAATACGAGGAAAAGGAATGTTGTACAGTAAACTTCACTGAATTTTAATTGTCATTCAACAATCCAATTTATCAGGTTCAAATCGTTGAATATCACTTTAAATTCCCAGTAATTATTGTCTATTTCTTTGCAACAATCAGAAAAATCTATTATGAACATACAGTATAAACATTGTGCTGATCTGAATCGATCTATGGTAATAATAGGAATTGAAATAATAAAAAATGTCATTCCATTCCAAGTAAAACGAAACTGATGTCTGTGTTTGTATTAGAACTGCTGAGTGGATAATGCATACTGAAAAAGTCATGAATAGTTCAGACCAGCCTGGAGACTTTGATGCTTTTGAAACCAGAAACTCGTTTT
This sequence comes from Nilaparvata lugens, assembly GCF_014356525.2. NCBI lineage: Eukaryota > Metazoa > Arthropoda > Insecta > Hemiptera > Delphacidae > Nilaparvata > Nilaparvata lugens. Next base: position 33,632,452 of record NC_052506.1, read on the forward strand.
ATTTTTATTAAAAAATGATACGGAATGAAAACCATGTATCATAGTACAAAGCAGTTCGATACTTTGTATCATGAGTAGTGATTAACATAATAATAGCTTTACCAAACTTTTTCTGTTGGGAAATGGTTAAAGCTACGAAATCTTCTTTGATCACTTTGCAAACTTTAAGAAGGCTTTTTATGCAAAACATATAAACTGAACTCACTTGCGAAAGTATCTGAACCTATCTGCCCCGTCAACTTCAATGTGTCCAGACTGCTTTGTTTTGCTCATTGATCTGTAATAAAAATATATTCAGTGAGCAAATTGATCAGTAATAAATACGTAGAACCTTCGATTTTACTAGTACTAGCTATAGTACTATTATCAGTGTTCGAGTTAACGAGAAACTGATAATGGTGTAACAAAGAAAACTAGTTTGGTTTTTACACTCAAAAATGTTAAAATTAATGAGTGTTAGTGACAGTTATAGTAATTCTATTCTATATTTTTTATTAATGGGGCTAATTATTCCACTTATAGTGCAAAGAAAATATTGTTTATTGTGAATATTTATGACAAATTTCAGATGAAATGGCAATTTAAAACTGATATTAGAAAATAACATCAAAGAGATTTATCTGTGATGAATTGTATCTATTTCATAATCATTTGATGAACCAGTATCTAAAAGATGATTCTGAATTTTGTAAATGGGATATTTTCATGATAGAACATCGAAAAACATAATTACCTTGATTTCCCCTTAAATGATGCATCTATGAAATCTGGAATTGGATAGGCCGATTTTAGAATTAAAGATGAGTTTGGATAGTGCTGGATCTCACTGAACATACTTGAAAAGTTAGGCTGCATTACCTAATGGGATAAAATGAAATTAGTTGATACGAACAAATAGAATAGGAGACAAAATTAAATAAATTTTACAGAAATACAATAATACAAATACAGAAATTAAATATTTTTAAAATGAAAAATACTACAAGAGACAAACTCATGTTGGAAGCGTATCCATAAATTAATAATAACATACGGTAGGCCTGTGACAATGATTTAGGAAATAAAAGAACAATTTGCTTAGCAATAAGCTGTTAGGTGCAGCAAAAAAGAATCTAATAGCTCTTCAAGTTTCTTAAAATCATAAAATTATTTTTGAAAGATTAACATGATGCTCAATATTTTTTTTCAAAAGATAGTTTTTTAAAACATGAAAAAACTAGTGAACAAAGATTATGGATAGTATTTTTTCAATATCGTCTATCTCGATATAGACCTAGAATGAAAGGTGCCATAGAAGATGTTGATATAATATGTATTCATAAATGAGATAAATGTCAGTTTTCTGTAAGGTTATTTATGAACCAATTAGAAAAATTAGCTTCTTTTGAACTCTATGCTCCTATTAGAGATCAATGATTATTCTTCTGCTGCCGAGATTTGGTGGCATAATTTGAATCATGATTCAAGGTTTTTTTTTAATTTCAAATAAAACAGCATATCGTATTCATTTCTTTGAATAATAATAAAGGTAACGTAATTAAAAATTAATAAATTTTGAAAATATTTTTGTGAGTAACATGTAGAAAATGTAATTTTTGTAGATGTTTTATATTTTTTGGAATTAATACTATTCAAACTCAAAGATTGAATCTTCTGATTCTTCTATCTTCTGATTGTACTTACGAATTCAGTTGCATATTTCATAGACTCGCTAACCGTGTTGTAGTAGTCTTTAGAATTTGAAACAGTGAATACTGGATCTGTAAAGCAAAATATTTTAGGATTGCAATGAAACAGATTCAAATAAAATTAATTTAAATAAGTTAATTAAAAATGTAAAGCCTTAACTTGGATATGAAATCAATTATATGAGTTGTAATGCAAATTTAAATAAATTAAAAGTAAATTATGGTAACTCTAACGTTTTACAAGGTTTTCATAAACGATGGACCCATTTACTGAAATTAACAATCTTCATTCTAAGAAAAAATGGTGAAGATTGATGGATGTGTAACAGATGATTTTGAGGTAAGAAGAGGACTGAGACAAGGAGATGTGCTGTCAACCATGTTATTCAATGTTGTGCTGGAAAATGTTATCAGAAAGGTGACCATCAACAACCCTGGGGGAACACTCTTCAACCGGATGTGTCAAATAATAATAGCTTAAGCAGATGACGTGACCATATTAGCAAGAAATAGGAGGGAACTGACTGAGATATATGAAAAGCTGGAACATGAGACAAGAGAAGTAGCCTAGGCCTGGAAATTAATATGCAGAAAACCAGTCATGGTTATGTCTAGGAGGCCAGTGAATGATGGAACACGGTACAGTTATCAGGTAGAACCTTTTAGAAAGTGAAATCATTCAAGTATTTAGTCACCCTAATAACAGAAGAAAATAATGTGGCTGAAAAAGTGGATACTAGGATAATGTCCGGAAATAGGGTCTATTTCGCCCTGCAGAATATCCTTCTGTCCAATAATGTGTCAAAAAAGGCAAAATAAAAATTTACATCACATTTTTAAGACCAAAAGTGACATATGGGGCCGAAGCTTGGACTATAACTTGAAAAGGAGAAGGTCTGCTATAGAGAAGGGAAGGAAAGTCTTTAAGAAGAATTTTTGGAGCAATCAAGGAAAATGAAATATGGAGTTATCCTCCTAGTTTGTACTTATTGTACAAACGAGGAACTAGTTTGTTCAAGGAAACCAGTATTTTATATGTTGTGAAAAGTATGAGGCTGAGATGGGATAGTCTTGTGCACAGAATGCCGGAAAGGAAGGTGCCAAAAATGGTGCTGGAAGGCAAACCCGGAGGAAGAAGATTACAAGGAAGACCAAGAAAGCGGTGGGTTGACGATGTGGAGGAGGATTCGCGAAAACTGGGTGTAAGAAGAGGAGAAGAACAGCAGAATGTTGAGAGGGATGAAAGGATGTGGTTGTGAAGGCTGAGGCTCTGCATGGGCTGTAGTGCCAATAATGATGATGATGATAGCAAGAAGAAATTCCCAGATTTTTGTCAAAATAATAACCTTAGGCCCTTATCAGACTAGCCAGCCAGGACGTGTAGTCAAATCAAGCAGTAGGCTGGGCATAGGCTAGGGCAGCCAAGTTATGGCTAACGGTATGGTCACCGGTCTCGGTGGCTGCTCGACTCACTGACTTATGGTTTAAAACAATGCCTGGTGATTGAGCGACATATTGCCCGCCTGGAACCTGGCTGCTGACTGCCTGCCCTGCTGAATGCACGTCATGGCTGCTTGGTCTAAAAGGGACACAAGGTAATTATTGTATATCTCTTTCCAGTTGAATAAATATTGCTCATTTTGGATAAGTACTTTTGTGAATATAAATTTTTAAATAATATAATTTGAAATAGCCCTGTATTATTGTAATTCTAAGATTGGAACTTGTGCAAACACATAAGAGTAGGCTATAGGCTTTTATACCATTAAGCCTCCAGTCTCGGTCACCAGGGACTAACCATTGGCGTCCTTATGTAAAGCTTGCTTGGACACCAGTGAGACACCAGGATTGGCTGTCAAGTTGGCGACCTAAGTGAAACACCAACCAAAGTCTGGTTGTCGACTACATATAATCTGGCCAACAGGTTGCCAATAAGATTCAAAGTACCTATGTTTATTAAGCGCAATAAGGACTAATGCCCCCATCCCTTCGATTTTTGGGCACTTGGTAACACACTAGTCGCCAAAAGTGGTGGCTGAATATATAATAAAAACCTTAATCAAACTTAGGATAGAGAAGTAAAGCTCACATTATTGAATGTATAGTTAATGAAAATATGCATTACTAACAGTAGCCTAGCTTCTTGTAGCTTATTCAACTCATGTTTGAAAAACTATTAGTGATCATTTTCAACTAAGTAGGTTTATGTTACAAACTAAAACTAGGCTACTCACCGTAAATGAAATCTAATGGTCTGTTTGGAAGAAGTTTGACTTTCTTGTGGCTTCTTATTGCCGTACTCATGTTGACAGGCAATAAAGCTTACTATTTATAACAGAAAAAAGTGAGAAAATATTTACTATAAAAGCGTAATTTTACTCATAGACAGACTTAAATTAATATCACTGTGATTCAAAAGTTTTGTTTGTTTGAAACATTCACATGGTAACTTTGTCGGCAAGACTGCGAGTCTGCGTGTTTTCTCTTTTCTGTCGTCTGCTGACAACATTGTATAAAAATGAAGTCGATTATTCAAAAGTCGATATTGACTATAAAAGCATAATTTGAATAAAACAGAAAAATAGTTTATTCAATACTGTTTCTTGAATGAGAAATAGTTGAATAATATATATTATATTCTTCTGATAGACCTGTTATTCTCATTAATTTTACATTCGCTCATTCCTGATTGAGATTTAGATTCAAGTTGCCAACATTGCACCAATGAGAATACTAAAAAAATTAGCGGCAATCTTGAATTAACGGTAGGCTACTACAGTATTTATTTTAGTTTCAATAATTTTTATCTTAAAAAAATTCTTGTCTTTTGAATTTATTTATTTATTCCAATAAAACATAGAAAGGCTCACAGACAAACTCCAGTACGATTAATATTTAATCACTATCAAATATTTGAGTTGATAGGAGAATAATTATTTTTGTTGGTTATCTATATTGTTTTCACTAATATTATAACTATGTATTTTTATATAACTATAAAGTGAAAAAACACTCACATTCTTTGATGTGTGAAGTGTTAAAGTTATATAAAAATACAATAGTAATAGTAATTATTGTTATATTTGGAAGTAGGGCTATATGCTCTAAAATATAGACCTACACCACAAAAATACAACTTTATAAACAGTTTTTACTCGGTAATATTATTATTGAACAAAATTACAATAAAATTCTGAAAATTACCCCCAAAGACTTCTGCTACGGCTAATATTGGCAAAAGCTAGATGGGAATATGATGAGCGTTACTATACAAATAGTATATTTCGCACCTAGAGCAGAAAATGAGATTTTTCCGGCTCGAAATCGGTTTTCAAGTCCGAGGCCGTAGGCCGAGGACTAGAAAAGATTGAGAGCAGAAAAAACATTTTTGCCCGTGGTGCGAATGCTATTTTTCGCCACACACAAAAATAAGCAATAATATATATATGAGAATACTCTTGTTTACTGAGCACTTCCGAAAGCAGAAGTGGAAGGTGATAGCTCTAGCAAATCTGAGGTAATCTGAATATCAGGAAATTGTCCAAGTATTTTTATTTCTTATTATGATTTGTCTAAATAACCTAAAAGATGATGTTCAATTATGTGGGAGGTTGAGTTTATACTTTTCTATTCTTTCAAATGACAATAAGATGATATTATTATCAATGTTTTAATTATTGAATAACGAAAAGTTTTTGATCAGCTGTTTTTTGATCACCTTTCTTAGTTCCATGTTAGCGGCTGGAAAGGTTACTCTTTCCGGCCTAGGCCGGAAAGAAACCTGTTCTGACGTCAGACGAGAGTCATCTGCAAACAATGTCTTTCAGATCTACGTAGGGACTGGAAAACAGCTGCTTTCTGTGCAGTGTGGCGAAAAATTATTTGTTAGCCCGGGAACCCAGTAGGCTACCCCCTAATTGCCGGTCAGGAATGCTTACCCTTACACGAAACTGACAATCTCTGGATAGCAGTGCTCATTTTATACTAAGCCATAGCGGCCAGCCAGTCTACAGATGGAAATAATTGGAAATTTGATGAGCGCTACTGTACAAAAATTATGACAAAATATACAAATAATAAAATATTCCCGGGCTGACAAATAGTTTTTATATAGTAGCGCTCATCAAATTTCCATTTAGCTGTTTACCCTGTTGTGATTTACAGCATTTAATTGGAATTTTGTTTAATAATAATTATTCATTAATTAGCATTTAAACAAATGTAACGTACAATTTATTTTCATCTGCAGCTCTTACTACTTTCAATCCAGTTTACTAGATGAAACCACTTTATTTGAATAGCAATTTATAAATTAATAATAAAAACCGCCTGAACCATATACTTAATAGACAAACACTCAAAAACTGATGAGGTAATGAGCTTATAAATTGTAACAATATTTTTATTAAATCAGCACATTCCAAAACTCACAATACTAACAAACATATAAAGCTAACAAAATTTTCATTGATTAATGATTATTTGAATGAATCCTTCACTATTTAATAATTATATAGATACCGGTACTGTATCAGTGGAATGATGTACGTACGCCTCAGTCTATTTTGAAAACTTGTATGGGTTTCAGATTTATATAACAAAAAAAATTATGTTCATGAAGCCCAAGCTATAGCTTATGAACTATATAAAAGGATTCAATCATTTATTCAACATTATTAAATTACTATATAAACGCTTTGTGATGTATTTTACACGACGTGCAGTCAATTATTATAAGGAAATAATCAAATTTGTTCACTTAATGACTGGAGTACTTTCGAACAGCAAGAAAGGTTAAAATAAACGCTTGTCATTCGAAAGTACTCCAGTTGGTAAGTAAACAAATTTGCTTATTTACTAAAAATAATTGACTGCACGTCGTAAATACATCAAAAAGAGTGTTAACACATCGCAGCTCGGTATGGTCAAGAAACCATCATCTTTTATTCTTAGATCAATTTTTAAATATAAATGTCCATTAATTTACTTTTGTTAGGAAATAAAAGTTATCATTAAAACAAGTTATTACCTAATAATGGATAAACTACATTATAAAAGTCATAAACTGTAAAATTCATCATAATCCGCATAATATAATCATTTTTTCAAAAAGTTAAAATTTTCTGAAAATATACAAATTGATAATTTTCTAGTTCATCAGTAGCCTACCTACAGTAGCAGGTACCCTTCTGTATTTCTAATTCGTCAATGCTCTATAAATTTCGTTGATTTATTCCGTACGGTACCTATTAGCTTACTTGAAAAAAATGTTTTGAAAACTTTATTAATATTATCAATTAATTAATTAATTTTACACATCACTGAGGCGAAAGACTCCATACTTGTTGTTTATTAACAGAAGTCGCATCTAGTTTATGTTGTATTTGTGATTTATATTCTTCCAAGGATTCCAAAATATTCAATCTCTCTTTCTTCTTAAGAATTCCCAATGCTATCAGATCACCTTCAGTTAAAGTAAACACAGTGAAGTGGTCCATCTAGAAAAATAACGATTTTGATACGAGTTATACATTTATTCGTGTACGGTATTTCATTTGTGCTCAATTTATTGAATAACTAAAAATCGATAATTATATTATAACATGAATGTATATACAGTACCAATCGAATAACGATGGGCAACAGAGCATACTTTGCTAATCAAAAAATATTTAGAAGCAGGCTAATATCCAGAAAAACAAAGGTGAAAATGTTCATGACGCTAGTGAGACCAGTTGTAGCCTATGGGGCTGAAACATGGACTATCTTGAACAAAGATGAAAAAGCATTAAGGTCATTTAAAAGAAAAATGTACAGAAGAATCTGGGGACCAAAATGTGATGGAGGAGTGTGGAGAGCCAGATTCAATAGTGAGATAGACCAGGCCGTTGGAGCAGGAAGTATGGTGCGTTTCATGAAAGCCAGATGGGAATATGATGAGCGTTACTATACAAATAGTATATTTCGCACCTAGAGCAGAAAATGAGATTTTTCCGGCTCGAAATCGGTTTTCAAGTCCGAGGCCGTAGGCCGAGGACTAGAAAAGATTGAGAGCAGAAAAAACATTTTTGCCCGTGGTGCGAATGCTATTTTTCGCCACACACAAAAATAAGCAATAATATATATATGAGAATACTCTTGTTTACTGAGCACTTCCGAAAGCAGAAGTGGAAGGTGATAGCTCTAGCAAATCTGAGGTAATCTGAATATCAGGAAATTGTCCAAGTATTTTTATTTCTTATTATGATTTGTCTAAATAACCTAAAAGATGATGTTCAATTATGTGGGAGGTTGAGTTTATACTTTTCTATTCTTTCAAATGACAATAAGATGATATTATTATCAATGTTTTAATTATTGAATAATGAAGACAAATAATGAAAAGTTTTTGATCAGCTGTTTTTTGATCACCTTTCTTAGTTCCATGTTAGCGGCTGGAAAGGTTACTCTTTCCGGCCTAGGCCGGAAAGAAACCTGTTCTGACGTCAGACGAGAGTCATCTGCAAACAATGTCTTTCAGATCTACGTAGGGACTGGAAAACAGCTGCTTTCTGTGCGGTGTGGCGAAAAATTATTTGTTAGCCCGGGAACCCAGTAGGCTACCCCCTAATTGCCGGTCAGGAATGCTTACCCTTACACGAAACTGACAATCTCTGGATAGCAGTGCTCATTTTATACTAAGCCATAGCGGCCAGCCAGTCTACAGATGGAAATTTGATGAGCGCTACTGTACAAAAATTATGACAAAATATACAAATAATAAAATATTCCCGGGCTGACAAATAGTTTTTATATAGTAGCGCTCATCAAATTTCCATTTAGCTGTTTACCCTGTTGTGATTTACAGCATTTAATTGGAATTTTGTTTAATAATAATTATTCATTAATTAGCACTTAAACAAATGTAACGTACAATTTATTTTCATCTGCAGCTCTTACTACTTTCAATCCAGTTTACTAGATGAAACCACTTTATTTGAATAGCAATTTATAAATTAATAATAAAAACCGCCTGAACCATATACTTAATAGACAAACACTCAAAAACTGATGAGGTAATGAGCTTATAAATTGTAACAATATTTTTATTAAATCAGCACATTCCAAAACTCACAATACTAACAAACATATAAAGCTAACAAAATTTTCATTGATTAATGATTATTTGAATGAATCCTTCACTATTTAATAAATTATATAGATACCGGTACTGTATCAGTGGAATGATGTACGTACGCCTCAGTCTATTTTGAAAACTTGTATGGGTTGATTTATATAACAAAAAAAATTATGTTCATGAAGCCCAAGCTATAGCTTATGAACTATAGAAAAGGATTCAATCATTTATTCAACATTATTAAATTACTATATAAAACGCTTTTTGATGTATTTTACACGACGTGCAGTCAATTATTATAAGGAAATAATCAAATTTGTTCACTTAATGACTGGAGTACTTTCGAACAGCAAGAAAGGTTAAAAATGAACGCTTGTCATTCGAAAGTACTCCAGTTGGTAAGTAAACAAATTTGCTTATTTACTAAAAATAATTGACTGCACGTCGTAAATACATCAAAAAGAGTGTTAACACATCGCAGCTCGGTATGGTCAAGAAACCATCATCTTTTATTCTTAGATCAATTTTTAAATATAAATGTCCATTAATTTACTTTTGTTAGGAAATAAAAGTTATCATTAAAACAAGTTATTACCTAATAATGGATAAACTACATTATAAAAGTCATAAACTGTAAAATTCATCATAATCCGCATAATATAATCATTTTTTCAAAAAGTTAAAATTTTCTGAAAATATACAAATTGATAATTTTTCTAGTTCATCAGTAGCCTACCTACAGTAGCAGGTACCCTTCTGTATTTCTAATTCGTCAATGCTCTATAAATTTCGTTGATTTATTCCGTACGGTACCTATTAGCTTACTTGAAAAAAATGTTTTGAAAACTTTATTAATATTATCAATTAATTAATTAATTTTACACATCACTGAGGCGAAAGACTCCATACTTGTTGTTTATTAACAGAAGTCGCATCTAGTTTATGTTGTATTTGTGATTTATATTCTTCCAAGGACTCCAAAATATTCAATCTCTCTTTCTTCTTGAGAATTCCCAATGCTATCAGATCACCTTCAGTTAAAGTAAACACAGTGAAGTGGTCCATCTAGAAAAATAACGATTTTGACACGAGTTATACATTTATTCGTGTATTTCATTTGTGCTCAATTTATTGAATAACTAAAAAATCGATAATTATAACATGAATGTATATACAGTACAAATCGAATAATGATGGGCAACAGAGCATACTTTGCTAATCAAAAAATATTTAGAAGCAGGCTAATTTCCAGAAAAACAAAGGTGAAAATGTTCATGACGCTAGTGAGACCAGTTGTAACCTATGGGGCTGAAACATGGACTATATTGAACAAAGATGAAAAAGCATTAAGGTCATTTAAAAGAAAAATGTACAGAAGAATCTGGGGACCAAAATGTGATGGAGGAGTGTGGAGAGCCAGATTCAATAGTGAGATAGACCAGGCCATTGGAGCAGGAAGTATGGTGCGTTTCATAAAAGCCAGATGGATTGAATGGCTTGGACACTTAGCTAGAATGAGTAACCAGAGGGTACCATCAAGACTCCTGGAAGAGAGAATGCTTGGAACGAGAAAGAGAGGTCGACCACGGAGAAGATGGCTGAACGACGCGATTGGAGACCACCGTGTGCTGGGCGTGGCAAACTGGCGACGGAAAGCACAGGATAGAGACGAATGGAGGCGCTTTGTTGAGGAGGCCAAAGTCCACCCAGGACTGTAGAATATACATCATTTTCATGGTAAAAAGTAAATTCGTATGACTTTTGTTAATCACTTGCGGGAAGGTCCCACCTCACCTATTTCAGCTGAATATATAATTAAAGTCGTCAATGGGCCTTATACTATCAAACTTCAGTCGGGATCGACCATTTAACGTGCCCGTCCGATAACACGGGAGTGGAGTAAACCTGGCTAAAAACTTTAGGTGATAAGTAGTGGGTTTTGTACCAGGGATCTCAAGGCTGCTCTGCAAGCTCTCAATAGACCACGGATCATTATCATTCCATTTCCATAGTAATGATTGATTGTATTATTAGTTTACTACCATATTCAACGAAATTTGTCAAATAATTTTCTGTTTATTAACAAAGAAAGAAATACCTTTTCATGAATTTGGATTGCAGCTGAGTTGGAAAAAACCTAGAGATTTAAATCCGAATAGAATAAAGACTGACTGCATACGTTCCTAGACTCACTTGTGAGGAATTTTCAATAGAACATCAACATTCTCTAGTATTCTATTATAAATCCCCATCACTTTGGAATTATTTTATCAATTTACCTCATTCTTTTTGAACTTGGCAATATATTTTTCAAGTTTCAGTTCTGTGAGAATATGTGTCAGAATACAATCGGTTCTTTCCATTCCATCAAGGTTCGCCTTTGAACTGTCTTCACATATGTCATTCGTCGATTTTGCTCTCCTGGAATAAGGAAAACATAGAATTTCAAAGGAAAATTTTCTTCCTAATGACATGCAGCGAAATAAAATTGTAATAAAAAGATACCGTAAACTACAAGAAGTCCAATGTGAAAATTGAATTGAACAATGTAAATCATTACGATACGATATCAAGAAGACGATGATGCATATAAAATGATCCAGAAACTATCTAATATTGGTATTCAAGGAATAGAGTTAGATTTCTTTGAAAGTTATCTAAGGGGTAGAAGCCAAATCGTTAGCTGTGGTGGTAGTAATAGTGAGATTAGAGATGTGACATGGGGTCTACCTCAAGGGACTGTATTGGGACCAGTTTTATTTTTGATCTATGTTAATAACCTGCCTAGTGTACTGGACTCAGTTGGGTCTAAGACAATTTGTTTTGCTGATGACACAGCACTTATCTTCCAAGAAGGTTCCTGGGAAGATGTTATCAAGCAAACAAAAGTGGGTTACTATAAGGTTCTCAGTGGCTAAAATGTAATTATTTGAGACTAAATCTTGGTAAAACAAATGTATGACCTTCAGTCCAACAACAAGAGGAGATCTAGATATGAACAGGCTTTGTTTGAATAATGCTTGTAACAGGTATCCATGTGATTCTTGCAATGAGGTTATTGAGAGTGTAAACAATTACAAGTATCTTGGTATTTTTGTTGATAAGCATCTACGCTGGTCACCTCAGATTAGCTACCTTTGTAGAAAATTAAGGGTGGTCAATTTAAAAATGTACATGCTTAGAAGTATTTTGAGTCTAAAATTACTAAAATCTGTTTATTTTGCTCTATTCCAATCCTTAGTTCAGTATGGTAATTCTATATGGGGAGGAACTTTTGATTCAACTTTAAAACCTCTATTTGTTTTACAAAAGTTAGTTATCAAAACAATAATGAGGTATAAGAATTTTGAGATTCTAGTTGTTGCACCATTATTAGTCTCTCATAAACTAGTGAATCAGAGGAGGAATATATTATGATATGTGCGAGTGAGAAAGTTGGCCCCACTTCTACCTGCTCACTTTCAGCGGTTGTGGGGCCTGCAGGGGCCTCAACTATAGGGCCTATTCTCGAGTCCTCTAATGTTATCCAGAGCTCATTCAGTCAGTACGAATAAGATGCCAACACTATAAGGCAAAAATATCATCTCACTACAAGTAAACAATTTATTCTTACATTTTTTCATGAATAGTATATAATATTGTCGTAAAGTGTTACATTACCTCTTATTGATTTTCTGGGACATCCAAGAAATATACTTTTTTCGCGAGAAAGTTTTCGGTTCCTTTGTAGTTTTAGTCAACTTATTCTCAATTGAGTCCAGCCATCTTCTATTCTCCTCAGGCTTCAGAAACCTAGGTGACAGAAGACCATCCAAACGATGGAAGCTGCAATCAACTGTATCCCGTTGATGTTTCGGTGAATAGTTGAGACGATAGCCGCTTTCCTGCAAATTGTAGTGGAACGGAGGTGGCGTGGAAAAATTAAAAACTAAGTTTTCGGTGTCGATGGAAGGCGTCAAGAGGGTTGGGGTGAGACACAAGGTGAGCTTTTCCTTGACTAGTACAGCCTTCATTTGGGCGTCCTGGTTGAATGCGGCTATGTCTAGGGCAGACGGGTATGAGTCATCAACTGGTGGCGGCTTGGCTCCGTTGGCTAGTAGCAGCTCTACTGCTTCCACTTTGCCACTGTACACTGTCAGCAGCAGTGGATTGATACCTGAACAAATTAATATTAGCAGAGTCAACAAAGTAAAATAAAAAACAGCCAAATTAAATTATATGTGTCTAGCACATATTTTTGAAACTTGGTATTATAAAAAACCTAGCTAGAAGCCATAGTTGGTACAATATGGAGTGAATGCGTTTGATAATTGGACCACGAAGCAATAAATGCAAATTGGTACTGTACAGACTGAGATATAACTTTATATATATATATATATATATATATATATATATATATATAAAGTTATATCTCAGTCTGTACAGTACCAATTTATATATATATATATAATATATATATATATATATATATATATATATAATATATATATATATATATATATATATATATATATATATATATATATATATATATATATATAGTGGCACATTATAAATTTGAGTTAACTCACTGGAGGAATATTAAAATTTTCTCACACGTGATATCTATGGACAGTCCTCCAGTTTAAATTCGGTCACAAATTTAATGTTATTCCCTATTATTTTGGAAAAATTGTAACGGGCTATAAATTTTCGGCTCGAAATTTATTGTATAAATTTAATACTTTCTAAATTTGGCTAAGTGGTTTTTTGTTTTGTTTCGGTTTTTATATGTTTGGACTTTTATTCAACATAAAAAATAACTTTATTTCGAAGTGAAAGTGTAAATTAAAAATATTGTGCTCATTATAGCCTTATTATAATGTCCGTTTCCCAATGTTTCCCATTAGGGAACTTTGGACTGTATGTGGTGAGGTGGAACTACCCTTTGGGTCTCCCCACCATTGAAAGCCATACACTAATAATAAATCAAATTATGCTAATAAGTTTAAATTTTATTAACTATATGACAATAGACTAATGTACTCACCAGTTAATGAACAGTGAATGGTGTTCACATCGAATTCCTCCAATGAGAGAAAACTCTTCAAAAAGTCAGTTCTCCCCAGAACGCAGGCCAGCTCAAATGCTATGGTCTCATCTTCTAGACTTCCTAATTTTTGCAGCTCTTCCATTACATATTCAAATACTTCTTTGCTATTACTTGCAACAGCCATACAGAGTGTAGTATAATCTTCGAAAATAAATGAGCAAAACAATTTTACAATACGGTACATTAAGAATACTTGGTCAGCTGATTTAGAGTCCAAGTGTGATACATGAATGTATTGAGAATCAATAACCGAGAGAAGTACAAGTACAATTAATTCAGTTTGCCTTACTTATTCCTTCTTAACAGATCTAAAATATTTTTCCTAAAAACATCTATAGGCCTAATTTGCATATGATAATATTTTGCTGTAATATTATAGTAACAAAAACCTTTTTTGGCAAAAGCCGCATAAAACTGAATAACTTCTGTGGTTTGCTTTCGATATGAAAAAACTTGTAATTTTGCACAGAATTTTTCAAGTACAGATAAAAAATTATTATTATTATCGCTTTAAATATGAGACTTTTCTCATATGGAAATTGAAATGGATTTCAAAGCAAAAACAATTCACTATAATACTGGACAATACACATAAAACAATATAAATAAATAATTTGAATGGAGAAATTCAAGTTACAATACATACCGAAGCCTCTAAACACGTATGAAGGTTTTTCAATTTTCATATTGCTTCCTTGAATGCCCATTTGTTATTGGGTAATATTTTATTTGAGTAAATTCATCTATTTTAGTGCATTGTTCAACTTCCGTAATAGTAAATAGTTAGTGAGTTAGTAGGTACTTGCTCACCGAAAATGTTTTTGGACGTGAAGCTTGCGCCAATAGAATGAAGAAATTTCAAAACTTGATAATGTCCAAACCTGGCAGCATACATGAGTGGAGTCCATCCTAATGAATCAGGGCAGTTCACATAAGTGGAGCCACATTTAGGCCTACTGTCAACAAATGCTTTACAGCTCACGAGTTGTCCCATGGCCGCCAACACATGCAAACATGTGCGCATGCTTTCATCATCTTCCTTGTTTTCCTGTAACACACAAATAATATCCTTATAATTTTGTTGTTCAAATTTGAATAATACCCAACATTTTAGTGAATTTTGACGGATAATATGGAATAAAATATCGCAGGATAAATTAATGTTGTTAAACGGAATGATTTAGAATTAAATACACAAAACTCTCAAAGTTTAATATTTTGTTAAATAAATTTAGAATTTGTGTACTATAACAAAACACTGTATTTGTTCAATCAATTATAGACAAATGATTTATGAGAAGAAATTAAAGAAATTTTGAAGATTTGGGTAAAATAAATCCATGGAACAAGGGCAACTTTCTATGTTGTAGTAAAAGCGATGTGGTATCGGTAGGTATTTCATTAAATAAGTTGATTACTTTTATAATTTACTGGTCTTTCATTTATTAAAACACTATTGAAAGCTCGAAACATTGAAATGTTTCAACAGATAAGTACCCAACTTATAGGTTTATTTGTGGACAATTTTAATATTCAAAAACATCGAACATCTTAAAATGTATCTTTCCATCAACGTTAGTAGACAGTTGACTATATATGACTACCCTTTCAAAAACATCGAACATCTTGAAAATGTACCGTATCTTTCCATCAACGTTGTAGACAGTTGCAGCCAGAAAACATAACAACAGGTCAATGTAACTTACTGTTCACAGAACTACTATTATAATTTACCAATATACGATCCTATCACATCCTATGTTCCTATCTATATTTTCTGAACTGAAGAATTTGGTAGCTACCTAATACAAAGTCTATTATGACGATAATGATGAGTTAGCTGATTTTTGATTTAAAGACGGAAGCTTCGACAGATTTGAACTGCCGTGTTGTAAGAGTCCTCGCTGATGCTGGCAGCCGGTTGAAAAGCCTCATGCTGAGGCTACCTGGGCTATTTTGTATCCTACTCAGCCTTGTGAAAGGCAGGTTGAGTTGGCTTCTGCCTCTTGTGTTGTGGTCATGAAAGTCACTCCTCAGACTCAAACATTCCAGGGTGCCCTTGATTTGTTTAAGGGATATGAAGATGTAAAGGCAGATGACAGTCATGACCGATTCTGCACAAAAAAGTGGGCGACAATGATCAATTATGCCAGAGCCTGTGATGATCCTGATGGCCCTCTTCTGCAGTAGGAGAACTCTATCAATGCCGCTGGCTGCACCCCAGTGTTCCAATCCATACATCACTATTCCTTGGAAGAATGAGATATATGCAGTCCTCACATAGCTTTTAGGTACACACAGCATCAGCTGCCTAAGTAGGTAGATTACTCTGGAGAGCTTTGTACACATGTAGTCAATATGAGGGTTCCATGTCAACTTTGAATCCAGATGAAAACCCAGAAGTCCAACACTCCTTGCCTGATCTGTGACATTTCTCAAGCCAAATATTATCCGTTGAGTCTTTTCCTCATTAGTTTGAGATAGTTGGACTCAAACCAAGCTGAGACGGCACTCAGAGACTGACCCATCTCTACGTTCAGATTGTCCACTGATTTATTGACATCATACAATGTGGTGTCATCTGCATATGCAACCAACCTGTTACCCAACACTGATGGAAGATCATTCATCATGATAATGAAAAGTAGGGGGCCCAATATGGATCCTTGGGGAACCCCATGAAGAATCGCTTCCAATCCAGATAACCTTCCATTCACCTGAACTGCCTGGCTACGATCTGACAGATAAGACTTGATGAGCTTCAATGTCCCCTCTGTGACTCCATAATAATCCAGCTTGAACAGAAGAGTTTGGTGGTCGACAGTGTCGAAAGCACGGCTCAGATCACACAATGTCAATCCGGTGAAAACATGGCTCTCAAAACCCTCTAGAATGGTGCTTATCAGCCTTCCAACTGCCTGGGCTGTAGTTCTGCCAACTCTAAAACCAAACTGAGCATCTACAAACAAACCAGTGCTCTCGAAGTACCAGCATAACTGCTTCTTAATGATGGATTCTAGAATTTTTGAGAAGACTGGCAGGATAGAGATAGGCCTAAAATTACCAGGCATATCGAATGATCCCTTCTTATGCACTGGAATGGTCTTAGCGATCTTCAGAACAGTAGGGAAGACACCCTCTGTGATGCATGCATTCAGGCAGGAGGTCAGGTATAATGATTTTCATAATGACACTCTTGATCAGATTCACTGACATGCCAAAAAAGTCTCTACTATTTGAACTCTTCAATTCACCTACAATTTCCAACACCTCCTCACATGAAACTGGTCGAAGTGAGAAAGCTGCCTCAGGCTTGGGCACAGCATTCAGAAACTGCAGGGCTGATACTTCTGGAGTGCCTATAGAATCACGAACTGCCTTAACTGAGTCCACAAAGTAGGAGTTGAAAACGTCTGGCTTGATCCTCGTGGTTCTTCCTGGAGTCCCTATTTCTCTTCTTATGACTCTCCATGCAGCTGAGCACTTATTTTGTGAAGAGTTTATATGCTGTGCATTTGCATTTTGTTTAGCTCTTAGAAGTTCTTCTTTGTAATCTTTCTTGAGCATTAAGTACATTTGCTTGGCATCATTTGTCTTGAGATTTCTGTACCGATCATAGGCCACAATGACCCAGTTCTTGAGTACAACCAATTCTTGGTTCATCCAACAGGGCTTATTTCTATGGTTGGGTTTTTGATCTCGTTTTTGTATTTTGACAGGGAAAACGTTGTCGAAGAGATACTTAAATCGACTGAAGAATTTGTTGAAATTTTCCTCTGCAGGGCCAGGTGTTACTATTTCATTCCAGTTCACCAGTGACAGGAGGTGTGAGAAGTGGTTCAACTGACTCTTAGCTATTGGGCGCACCATAATTTCCTCAGGAGGATCATTCACAAAAAGATCAGAGCTCCTTTCATCCACAGAGAAACAGATAGATTCATGGTCACTCAAAGCATAACTCATCACTGCCACTCTGTACAAACACTGTGGCAAGTTCGTTACCACATTGTCTAGACAGGCTTCCTTTCTTGTGGGTTGTCTCACAGTGCAGTACAAATTCAGGGACCTCATCAGATTAACAAAAGTTGCAGTATTTGTGGATGCAACATCAAGAAAATTGAAATTAAAGTCACCACCTATAACAATATGATGATTTGGCATTTTCTTCACTAGTTGGAGAATAACCTAGCTAGAAGCCATAGTTGGTACAATATGGAGTGAATGCGTTTGATAATTGGACCACGAAGCAATAAATGCAAATTGGTACTGTACAGACTGAGATATAACTTGGGTATGTTAATCAAATTTTGACCATAATTTATTGAGACTATATATATATATATATTATATATATATATATTATATATATATATATATATATATATAGTGGCACATTATAATTTGAGTTAACTCACTGGAGGAATATTAAAACTTTCTCACGTGATATCTGTGGACAGTCCTCCAGTTTAAATTCGGTCACAAATTTAATGTTATTCCCTATTATTTTGGAAAAATTGTAACGGGCTATAAATTTTCGGAACGAAATTTATTGTATAAATTTAATACTTTCTAAATTTGGCTAAGTGGTTTTTTGTTTTGTTTCGGTTTTTATATGTTTGGACTTTTCAACATAAAAAATAACTTTATTTCGAAGTGAAAGTGTAAATTAAAAATATTGTGCTCATTATAGCCTTATTATAATGTCCGTTTCCCAATGTTTCCCATTAGGGAACTTTGGACTGTATGTGGTGAGGTGGAACTACCCATGGGTCTCCCCACCATTGAAAGCCATACACTAATAATAAATTAAATTATGCTAATAAGTTTAAATTTCATTAACTATATGACAATAGACTAATGTACTCACCAGTTAATGAACAGTGAATGGTGTTCACATCGAATTCCTCCAATGAGAGAAAACTCTTCAAAAAGTCAGTTCTCCCCAGAACGCAGGCCAGCTCAAATGCTATGGTCTCATCTTCTAGACTTCCTAATTTTTGCAGCTCTTCCATTACATATTCAAATACTTCTTTGCTATTACTTGCAACAGCCATACAGAGTGTAGTATAATCTTCGAAAATAAATTAACAAAACAATTTTACAATACGGTACATTAAGAATACTTGGTCAGCTAATTTAGAGTCCAAGTAGTGTGATAGATGAATGTATTGAGAATCAATAACCGAGAGAAGTACAAGTACAATTAATTCAGTTTGCCTTACTTATTCCTTCTTAACAGATCTGAAATATTTTTCCTAAAAACATCTATAGGCCTAATTTGCATATGATAATATTTTGCTGTAATATTATAGTAACAAAAACCTTTTTTGGCAAAAGCCACATAAAACTGAATAACTTCTGTGGTTTGCTTTCGATATGAAAAAACTTGTAATTTTGCACAGAATTTTCCAAGTACAGATAAAAAATTATTATTATTATCGCTTTAAATATGAAACTTTTCTCATATGGAAATTGAAATGGATTTCAAAGCAAAAACAATTCACTATAATACTGGACAATACACATAAAACAATATAAATAAATAATTTGAATGGAGAAATTCAAGTTACTTCAGTTTTTCAATTTTCATATTGCTTCCTTGAATGCCCATTTGTTATTGGGTAATATTTTATTTGAGTAAATTCATCTATTTTAGTGCATTGTTCAACTTCCGTAATAGTAAATAGTTAGTGAGTTAGTAGGTACTTGCTCACCGAAAATGTTTTTGGACGTGAAGCTTGCGCCAATAGAATGAAGAAATTTCAAAACTTGATAATGTCCAAACCTGGCAGCATACATGAGTGGAGTCCATCCTAATGAATCAGGGCAGTTCACATAAGTGGAACCACATTTAGGCCTACTGTCAACAAATGCTTTACAGCTCGCGAGTTGTCCCATGGCCGCCAACACATGCAAACATGTGCGCATGCTTTCATCATCTTCCTTGTTTTCCTGTAACACACAAATAATATACTTATAATTTTGTTGTTCAAATTTGAATAATACCCAACATTTTAGTGAATTTTGACGGATAATATGGAATAAAATATCGCAGGATAAATTAATGTTGTTAAACGGAATGATTTAGAATTAAATACACAAAACTCTCAAAGTTTAATATTTTGTTAAATAAATTTAGAATTTGTGTACTATAACAAAACACTGTATTTGTTCAATCAATTATAGACAAATGATTTATGAGAAGAAATTAAAGAAATTTTGAAGAATTGGGTAAAATAAATCCATGGAACAAGGGCAACTTTCTATGTTGTAGTAAAGGCGATGTGGTATCGGTAGGTATTTCATTAAATAAGTTGATTACTTTTATAATTTACTGGTCTTTCATTTATTAAAACACTATTGAAAGCTCGAAACATTGAAATGTTTCAACAGATAAGTAACCCAACTTATAGGTTTATTTGTGGACAATTTTAATATTCAAAAACATCGAACATCTTAAAAATGTATCTTTCCATCAACGTTAGTAGACAGTTGACTATATATGACTACCCTTTCAAAAACATCGAACATCTTGAAAATGTACCGTATCTTTCCATCAACGTTGTAGACAGTTGCAGCCAGAAAACATAACAACAGGTCAATGTAACTTACTGTTCACAGAACTACTATTATAATTTACCAAATATACGATCCTATCACATCCTATGTTCCTATCTATATTTTTCTGAACTGAAGAAATTTGGTAGGCTACCTAATACAAAGTCTATTATGACGATAATGATGAGTTAGCTGATTTTGATTACAAGACATTCGGATGACTCATCCACTGGATGCGGAAGCTGCATGACAGTAATTTGACAGAAAATTTTTGTTCTCACAATACTGAACGAGACCACTGATACTGATACACTTTTGATTTTTATATTGTGGATACAGTAGTTTGTTTAATCCTAATATACGCCTACCGGTACATTTTCTTCTTAAAAGGTTGTGGGTTCAAGACCGATCAAACTATGTACTCCTTTTTTTGCTGAGAGTTTTTAACCCTAATAAATGATTATCCACGTCATTTTGACAAAATAATAAATAATTATTATATTTTTATGTTTCATGGACAAGGAGATTGCATTTTACAACAGTTTTCAAAGCACGGGTTACTCACCAGTATCATATTTATATGTAAACGTTTTATGTGGCTGCGTACCCCCTTGGAGCTCGCGTTCGTATCGTTGCGAGGTGATTGAGAAATAATGTATTATTTTATTCCCACTTACAACTGTTGTCTCATTGGTGCCTATTTCTGATGAATTTTCTACTATACTATAAGCATAAATGAATACCTACAACAAATTTTATCTCACCTGAACAGATTCTCCCATCATGGCAAAGGCTAGAGAGTACCTACTGAAAATAAACAATGATTATTTCTGGGAATTCTTAATAGCAATGAAATTTATAACCTGAAATATTTTTGATGGAATTTGATAATGAGAGTGGAGCGTTCTTGCAAGTTGAATCAAGAAACCAACACATTCAAATTCACCGCTTCAGGTGACTTGATATTCTTCACGCTCTTCTCAGTGTATCTTGTCTGGACGCGACGAAAATTGAAATTACTCGAATTAAGAGTAGATGATATATTAGTTATTCTAACACTGTTCTGGATACTGTCCTGACACAATCATGTCTGGGTTAGTGTCCAGACAGTGGCGTGACGTACACCCCGTAATCATGGAAGTAACTTTTGATAAAAAAAGCAGAAGTTTTATTGTGGAAAATGACAGGCTTCATTCATTGTGTAGGAAGAAATATGCAATAGAACAATGTTATCAGTCTGGTTATAAATTAATATCAAGAGAATACAAGTGGAAAATAATGAATAAGGCAAGAAAGAAAAACAATTCTTGTTCAAATCTACACGTAATAATAATTATAGTTCCATTGACAGAGCTTCAATAATTGTGTGCTGTTGGTGAGCTTATTGAAAAATTAGGAATGTTGTTTGTTTACAAATCATTAAAATTTATACATCCGGTGAGACAACCCAGAAAGCAGTGATTGCAGAACTTGGAGGCTTGCAGGAGACATCAAATCAAAGGTTTTTATAAATTATTATCTTTATTATTTTAATAATTCATGAATCTTAAGACTAGATACTACTTACTAACTCTAGTTCTAGCTCTAAAGGTTGGATTCTATATTTGTAGCTTAAAACATAATTCTTGACTTGAATTGTAGAATTCAATCGAGAACAAGTTTTATTTTTTCAACTGAGCTATGTAATTCACTCATAAAAGATATTCGTTTACATTAGAGTTTGATGCTTGTGGTTAAGGAAGAAGGGGGCTGGAGAAAGGTGGTTCGATTTTAGAAAAGGGGCCCGAAATTTTGTTTTGCCCCCCGGTTTGGAAACGTTACGCCACTGTGTCCAGACCTGTGAAATGTCCCACTTTTACTATTTTTTGAGAGAAATGCTGCCCCATATACTAGTCAAAAGTTGGAGAGTTGTAAATTTCTGTAGTTGGGTACTTGGGAAAAATACATCTGAAAAATACTAGTTGTTCTGTGAACAGTAGACCTCGTGCTCAGTGAGTTACATTGACCTGTTGTTATGTTTTCTCAAAAAATAATAAATAATTTATCAATTAAAAATGTCTAGAAAGATCCTAAATAAACATAGAGCTTTCTGTCCTATATCGATCGTACCGTGGCGTGTCGCCCGGAATGTGAGTTTGAGTGCTGTTATCAGGTCTGGCTGCAACTGTCTACAACTTTGATGGAAAGATACAATTTTCAAGAAGTTCGATGTTTTTGAACGGGTAGTATTATAGTCCACTAGACAGCTGATTTATAATGAATAATTCTAAAGTCTGATTTCTACGGTAATATTGGCGTTCAAAGGAGACTCTTTTTCCTTTTATATTATCCTTAAACTACAAGATTTCAAAAAAACCTTTTGTATACTTCGACGCAAAATTCAAAAAGTAAAATTTCATGAAAAATTCAAATTTCATTCAAATTTCATGAAAATCTATTGCTGCATTTTGCCGGAACATATAAACATAAATTAATATAAGCATTAAAACATATATTAAACATGAAGAGAAATACAAAACCGTCGACTTGAATCTTAGACCTCACTTTACTCGGTCAATTCTACCTTAAACCTATAACCTTCCAAACAAGCAAACATAAATAAGACAGTTTTTCAACCCACAGTATTCTGAGTAGATTTTTGCCCACACCTGTCTCTATCAGAGTTCCCAGTGTCGCTCTGGGCCGGCTAAACTCAGTCGGCGTCTGGGGAGGGCCGCGGCAGGGGACGGGAGTCTCGGTGGGGCGTCCGTCAACCACCCTCGCTCGGGTTGGGGGTTGAAACAGGGCTTGGAGCCTCGCCTTCACGCTGCCGTCGACCCAGGATTTGAGCATCCAGATCCTCCTCATAGGTTGCTGGATAATAACGGGACCGAAAGTCCATTACGAAGTCGTTCCAATGCTGCCAGAACCCTCTTCGGTTCCGCATCCACAAGGAACACCTTCCCGCTAGCATTTCTGGTAGCGCCGGGAACAACTGCTCCCCTGTCAGCCCGTAGGCTTGTTGTAACTCCTCGAGACGCTCTAGGAAGCTAGGAGCGTCTCCGTTGCCATCATATGACAACCTCCATCCTCGCACCTTATCGCACACCGTCCCTGGGTCCATAAATGGTGTATGGTGGGCTGCAGCCCGGACCGGTGAGTGCGGTGCCTGTCGTGGCCTGTACTGGTGCGCCGACGACTCCTCTGGTCGCACTAATGCAGGTCTCGCGTGATACTGTGGGCCAGCGTCCACATGCGCCGACATTGACCTCGGTGGGCTGGCTGTATCACCGCCTCTTCAGCGGGAGGCAGCGGTAGCATCGTGAGGCATCGCTGCCGCTGCTCCGCTAACGCCCTCCGCAACTCGGAACAGGTGCCGTCTGTGGGCACCGAGTCTAGGAGTAATTCGACCGCGTCTCTGTTCCGCAATCGATACACCCATGAATGGCATGATTCGCCATCGGAGGCTGGTGAGGCCTCCTCGGGCAGCTTCCCGAGTCTGGAAGACTCCTGATGATCCTCCTCTGCAGGAGGCCACAGAGACGTTGCTCCTTCCGCCTCGTGGTAACTTGTGCTAGCTCCATTGCTAGCCTGGTTCAGGTTGCTGGCTTCCTCTGCCGTCTTCCTGTGATGGTCCACAAGAACCTTCCTCAGCTCCGCCATCGTACCTGTTGTAGGTAGCCCTGCTGCTGCTGCTAGGTCCACTGCTTCTTTCCGGTGGAGTTTGTAGATCCAGGTCACTCCTGGATCGCTGTTTTCCTCTCGCGCCTCCTGGTCTTCTCCGGCGCGACTACATTTCTCCTCTGCACTCATTGCTGTTTTTCTCCTCCTGCCTTGGGCCCCACGTTCGTGTGCCAATCTTCTGAGTAGATTTTTGCCCACACCTGTCTCTATCAGAGTTCCCAGTGTCGCTCTGGGCCGGCTAAACTCAGTCGGCGTCTGGGGAGGGCCGCGGCAGGGGACGGGAGTCTCGGTGGGGCGTCCGTCAACCACCCTCGCTCGGTTGGGGGTTGAAACAGGGCTTGGAGTGCTTTGGAGGAATGTTTCCCTCTTTTAGGAAAGAGGGGCCGTGCTTTTGCACTGCCAAACAGGGTTGGTCGCGGAAAGAAGGGAACAGGAACCTTGCAGTGTTAGTCGTGAGAAAAGGGCTTCGTGTCGGGACTGAGTCCTAGTCCTCGGGCACCGGGTGTCTTCCCGGGGTCCGGGTTGGTTGCGGGGCTCTGGTAAAGGCTTTCCCTGGCCTTCCCAGAGGTCCTCTTGTGATCCCGCACTGGACCGGAGCGCTGCGGCGGCCAGCACTCTGGACTTCCCTAAGTCCTCCTGTCCGGGCACTAGCTGTCCTCCCGGGGTCCGGATCGGCCGCGGAGTTGCGGGAAGGGCTTTTCCTAGCCTTCCTAGACGTCCCCTCGCGATCCCGCACTGGACCAGCACGCTGCGGCGGCCAGCACTCTGGACTTTCCTAAGTCCTACTGGCCGGGCACTAGCTGTCCTCCTGGGGTCCGGATCGTCCGCGGAGTTGCGGGAAAGGCTTTTCCTGGCCTTCCTAGACGTCCTCTTGCGATCCCGCACTGGACCAGCACGCTGCGGCGGCCAGCACTCTGGACTTTCCTAAGTCCTACTGGCCGGGCACTAGCTGTCCTCCTGGGGTCCGGATCGTCCGCGGAGTTGCGGGAAAGGCTTTTCCTGGCCTTCCTAGACGTCCTCTTGCGATCCCGCACTGGACCAGCACGCTGCGGCGGCCAGCACTCTGGACTTTCCTAAGTCCTACTGGCGGGCACTAGCTGTCCTCCTGGGGTCCGGATCGTCCGCGGAGTTGCGGGAAAGGCTTTTCCTGGCCTTCCTAGACGTCCTCTTTCGGTCCCGCACTGGACCAGCACGCTGCGGCGGCCAGCACTCTAGACTTTCCTAAGTCCTACTGGCCGGGCACTAGCTGTCCTCCTGGGGTCCGGATCGTCCGCGGAGTTGCGGAAAGGCTTTTCCTGGCCTTCCTAGACGTCCTCTTGCGATCCCGCACTGGACCAGCACGCTGCGGCGGCCAGCACTCTAGACTTTCCTAAGTCCTACTGGCCGGCACTAGCTGTCCTCCTGGGGTCCGGATCGTCCGCGGAGTTGCGGGAAGGCTTTTCCTGGCCTTCCTGGATGTCCTATCTCGCCTCGATGCCCCACTGGTGGCCTACCAATGGGGAGTCAGGTTTCGACCAAACCTGACGTGTTGTCGTTGGTCGAAACTGGCAACCCGTCGTCCAAACAGGTTCGATGTTTTTGAACGGGTAGTATTATAGTCCACTAGACAGCTGATTTATAATGAATAATTCTAAAGTCTGATTTCTATGGTAATATTGGCGTTCAAAGGAGACTCTTTTTCCTTTTATATTATCCTTAAACTACAAGATTTCAAAAAAAAACCTTTTGTATACTTTGACGCAAAATTCAAAAAGTAACATTCATGTCAAATTTCATGAAAATCTATTGCTGCATTTTGCCGGAACATATAAACATAAATTAATATAAGCATTAAAACATATAAACATGAAGAGAAATGCAAAACCGTCGACTTGAATCTTAGACCTCACTTTGCTCGGTCAATTCTACCTTAAACCTATAACCTTCCAAACAAGCAAACATAAATAAGACAGTTTTTCAACCCACAGTATATACCGTGTTTCAACCCAATGAATGTAAAATTTAACCTGGAACACAAACCTTTACTGTAGCTCCAAAATTGATTCTCATGGATTATTTTTTGAAAGGATTAATGTTTTCAAATGCTTCAACAATGTCATTTCAACCATTACCACAAATCTTATAATAAATCTGAAATTATTATTATTATAGACAATGTTCTCCTATAGTGAAGTCCACGTTATCATGACAGTATTTGATTAACTTTGATGTTGCTATCCTTGTCTATCATTCGACAAAGCAGGTACTACTATCCTTTTCTAGCTCCGCAACGATGCCAAATCTGTTTTTGACAATGTAGAAATACAATTAATTGAGGCAGAGAGTCGGTAACGATGTCCTTCTATCTTTATTCACTGTCATTATAACGTGGACCTCACCATAGTGCTGGTTGCTTATTATCGGATAATGCATTCGGAAACATTTTACGACGGTCAAATTTTAAAACGTAGATCTGATCATTACAGTTTTGATTGCATGAAGAAAAAACAAACTGAACAGAGCTCAGGATAAAAAACGATTTGAATATTTTATAAATATTTTTTCCGAATATCAAAAATTTAGAATTATTATTCTGTACGGTGGATCAGTTCAATGAAAAACAATAATAAAAATCTTCACTTTCCAGTTGACAAGCTGATTTTGATTTTAGCAGATTAGCAGACGACTGTTAGTAAAATTATTGAAGGGCCTAATAACATTTGGAATATTATGCTTGTTAGGTTAAATTTGTAATTTGATTGTTAGTTTGTTTAAACTGGATGGAGGTGATTGTTTTAACACCCAATCGGTTTCATGCTTCACTGGCTACGTAATAAATTCCATGGTAGTTGCCAAAAAATTTCTAGATCATTTTCTAACCGTGCTGCAAATGACCCTTTGTCTACTCAAAGTATCTCCAACACAGAAATGTTAGTGGCAGACTCTAATATTGTTACAGAACAGATAAAGCTCCATATTATCAGTGTAGATGGATCGTCTTGGACCATTAAAACACCTCAAGATCTTAACATTGATGCCTTAAAAGCGATGGCATTAAGTCATTTTTACAACCCAGTTGAAAGTGTCAAATTATTACCTTGTTTCAAATTGATTTCTGTGTCCAAAAAACATGTTTTACAATCCAGCAATTCAATTCAGCAAGAGGAACTGTCTTCGGATGGTAAGTGTTCAATTATTGAGATTTATTGTTAACAATCATCTAGGCTTACCGTATAATCCTTAGATGTGTATTTATGCACATGATCTTGTTTCTATGCTCCTATAATTCAATCGCTTTTGCTTTTGTTCCACAGATGAGATTCTGCTTGTTGACTTGAGACCGGCGAAACCCAAAGAAAATATAAATGATGATAATTTTAAAGGACCAACTCAAGAAGAAATCAGTTCAGCAACTGCACATTTGAAACCAACAAATATTGTTAGGATACCACCCCTAGTCGACTGTACTGGTGATGTAAGTATAATTATTCAATTTACGTTGCCTATGCCTTTTGTCAAACTCTTTTTAAATGAAAAATGTTTTAGTTGGATTGCAAGAAAGTTAGAATCTCTTCTAATAGCTGTTTAGTTATGTTAAATGACACACTCTTATACCTTTTTCTACATCCATTACCCACACTTGTAGAATCAATGGCCCATATGAATAAAACCAGAGCAAATGCTTATGAGCAAGAGCATGGAGCATAAGGTTTTGCTCATGAGCATTAGGTAGAAGCAAAAGCATTTGCTCATTTTCATATGAATAAGCTTTACCTTATGCTCCTAAACTCTGGAGCAAATGCTCACTTATTTTAAACTAGCAGGTAACCCGTGATTCGCAAGGGTCTATTTTAAAACTTGACGTAATGAAATCCAGAAGAATTGAAAATAAGCCTATAAGAATCCTCGGTTGATTAAGAATTTATAAGCTGCATTTCAAGTAAATCAGTCCAGTAGTTCAGACGTGATGATGCGTCAAACATAATTTCCCTATCCTCTACACGTGTATACGTCTTTAAGCCAGTTCTTTCCTCTATTATAGTATAGAAGATGATAGATAGATGGATATCCATTGGATCCATGATATCCATAAATGGATCATCCATTTATATATCATCTTCTATACTATAATAAAGGAAATGAATGAGAATAAATTTTGAAAGGTTTGAGATATCGATGTGCGGTTTTCACCTTACCTTTTCTCTGGAAATCCTGTATCGGAATCATGTATAATATGACCACCTTTCAATTAAAAAAAAGAAGTTGGATTCAAAATGGCGGAAAAAATTTGGGTGCGACGGAAAACCTGTTTTTATCATTCGAAAAGGATCCCCAATCATACCTATCTTCTAATTTACCTTTTAAGAGAAATGTTCTGCTGCTTCCTTACAACAACTGAAAGCTTGACAAATAATTGAAAACTTGACAAACTGAGAACTTGATGTAATCAAATATTGAAGAATTTAAAATAGGTTTATAACCATCCTCGGTTAAGCAAGAATCTATATGCAAAATTTCAAGTTAATCAGTCCAGAAGTTCAGACGTGATGATGCGTCAAACATAATTTTCCAATACTACTTTACACCTGCATACGTGTATAATCCAGTTCTTCCCTTTATTATAGTATAGAAGATAATAGATGGATGGATAATCATTGTTATTTTACTAAAAGATAGAATAAGTTGAATAGTTTCCCTTTCAGAGGGAGTTTTGACAACCCACAAAACTCATTTTCCATTTGAAGATATAACGAAAAAGTGAATATGACCTTATTTATTTGCTCAGCTTGCCAAAATACCCCTCACTCCAATATTAAAATTTTCGACTGACTGTACAGTGAGTCAGTCATTCTGATTTCGACTCACAGAACTGTTCACTGAACTACTAGTAGCGTGAAAAAATGTCATCTCTATAATAATCTTTTGCATATTCTTATAATATCAATAGCCTTCTTATAATCGTCTACACTCTAATCTTTTTAAATGCCTATTTCCTATTTTGTGATGGCTATCTTTATATCAGGTAGCTATCTTTTGTAGGAATAATGGTGATATACATCATGGTTGAATCTAAAAAGAGTTTTATAGTTCCCAACTATTGGTTGTGATCGTATCTGGTAGAGTTTCCTCTTCCTCATACGAATTAGTTGAGCCATTTTACAAAAACGTGATAAGCTGCTACAGACTAGATTCACCTTTTTTGAAGCATTTGCTTCAAAAGTTGAGCAAATGCTCTAGTTTATTCATACAATTTTGAGTATAAGCTTTTACTTTTGAGCAAATGCTCAAACTATTCTTTTGATGAGCATGAGCAAAAGGTTTTGCTCACGTTTATTCATAGAAAATGAAGCAAATGCTCCATATTTTAGAAGTATAAGCAAATGCTCAACTTTATTCATATGGCCCAATGGCATTGTCACAATAAAATTTAAACAACAAACACTAATTTATCAAGATGGCAGTGATCAAGATAACTCACATTTAGTTAACATCTAAGGCTCTTACTAGCAAAATAAGCCAGATAGGATTTGAGTAAGGTTATCGTTTAAAAATTCCTAGACATCATAATAAGCTCTGGCCTCCATAAACCTGGTCTCAAACTTGCTGGTATCCAACTGCTCCACTTCTGCAGGTAGCCTGTTGAAGTAGCGTAGTGCTGCAAATATGAGGCAGAGAAGGAGGAGGTGGCTGACTACTGTCAGGATACCTATTTCAACAAAAATGAGCTTGCAATGTGCATGATGTTTGCTTGCAGTTATAATCATAGCCCGTTTTTGCAGCTTCAGTATGTCCACAACCTCAGCTGAATGACCCCACATGAGTAGACCATAGGAGATATAACAGTGGAAAAGTACACAATGACCAGATAGGAAAGATAGGCAATGGTCAGATAGGCAAGCTTCAGCTTGGGCAACAGGAAACATATTTGAAACGGGTCCTCAAATGTCGCCTGCGCCAGGCGACAGTTGAGGTCTCTTTAATTTTTGCACAGCCCCGACAGTTCAGGACTGCGACAGTCCAAGACTCCTGATAGAGTCATCAAATGTCGCTTGCGATAGGCGACAGTATAGGACACATCCTACTTTTATACCAGACTACAGTTCGGCCGTTAACAGTTCGACTACTGAACACAATTTCGTCGTTGTCAATAACTGAATTTTCAAAGTCTTCAGAATGGCAGACAGCACCAAAAGATTTATCATTCAATTACTATGGATTTATCTCCAATAGAGTAATATCTTATATCCCACTATTCCTCACATCTTATGAATAAGTATGCAACTTTATAACTGTAAATATACCTTAGTTGCTTTTTCATAAAAAACAAAATTTTCAAACTCGTAAATACCTTTTTGATGTCAAATTCTCAGTACATTATAGATTACAAATCCATGTTCAAGAAATGGAGGAAATTCACATTTCAGTGCTTTCTACGGAAGACAACATAATAAAAAAACTCTCCTTGTTATTCAGTTCTACCTGTTATAATGTGGACATAATTTTTGAAATTATTATTAATAGAAAGTGAAAAGACGTATCTTTTAATCCCCCGACTATTGTAAACGAGCGAAACCAGCTATTGTAAACCCGTTAGTACAGGTACAGTCTGGTATCACAGTAGGATGGTCCCAGACTGTCGCTTACAGCAGGCGACAGTTGAGGACTCTTCAATTTTTGCACAGCCCCGACAGTTGAGGACTGCGAAATTTTAGCACTGATTTTCAGTTTTAAATTTTCCACATTTTTCTGAAATTTAGGACTGATTTTCTGAAATTTTCTACATTCCAGGACTGAAAATCAGTCTTCAAATGTCGCAGTCCTCGACTGTCGCGTCCCGTTTGGAACAGTCTCTTAGTCACTTGGATGTGGCTAGCCCAGCTGAGTTTCGAATTCAAGACAAAGCCCAGCAGCTTCACAGATTCCTGATCATGAGACAGACTTCGCGAAAAACTGCAGATGATGTTTTGTGTCAGCTGGAAACGATTCACCAGGAACCATGATAATGAAGACTGCAGATGCTCCGCCGACATCTCCAACACCCGTTTAAGGTCAATGCCAGATGACAGAAATGATGTATCGTGAGCAAAGAGGAGAGTTGAGCCATTATTGTCCAAGTCGTTAATCATTATGATAAACAGGATCGGCCCCAGTATTGAACCCTGAGGTACTCCAAAATTCACAGGGAGTGGACTGGAAGCAGCTCCTCCCAATGACACCACCTGTGTCAGCACACACATAAAAAACTTGTGATCACAGCCAACTTGATACCCAAGAATCACTGATCTACCCAAGAATTAATACCTGTTCTTTGATCAATGTATTGGATAAATTATACTAAAATGTATCTTCTTACTTGTTGCAGTTTCAGACCGAGATGCGCAAAATATTGATCTCATTGGTGCAGTTCGCTGCGCAACTACTGAGTGCGAGAGAAGATGCTGATAAAACCTTTGCTTTGATTGTTGATAAACTAAATACTAGAGAGAAAATAGTTCCTGACGCAGTTTCCGTTAGAAATCTAACCGATATGGGCTTTCCCGAAGACAAAGTAGTCTTAGCGCTACGATTGAAAAGGTAATTGACAAGTGGAGTAATCATTATTTATTAAGTAATCCATTGTTTTTGATGCGCTTGATATCTTGATTTTCTAACAACTGGTAGTTTTCCATCTGGAAAACTTCCCCCTCTCCACGTCAGTGTGCCAGAAGGCCTAACTGCTGCTCGTGGAAGAGTCGGTTTTCACGAGATTCGGCAAGCGGGTACTTGCCAGTCTGCAATATTCGTCTGTGAGAATATCTACAGGATACCAAACATCCGCCGTCTCCTTGCCTTGTGGAGCCGTCACATCCGTGAAAACTAGAAAATATCCCTGAATTTGTTAGTTCTCAGAGTCGTTCAGACATTAGTTAGCAAAATCTTATTGTCGCTGCAAATAATACTACTCACTCACTAAATAAAATTTTCTCACCAAAGTCCAACTACGAAAATTGTTACTCTAATCATTCAGAATATTTATTTAATCATTCAGAATAATTACACAACTTACAGAAAAGTACCACAGGCTTATAAGCCCAAAACGGTTCCAATTCTAATTTATACAACAGTCCAAATGTAGCTAGGTCTAATGTCAGTTTTTTCACCTAAAAACCGAAAACACAAAAATCATCCAATAAAATAAGTACTCAAATTCTACCCATGTTACACTGAATTGAATCATGAAAGGGTTTTTTTAATTTGCATTGAAATTGAAGCAGGTTGAGTGAATCATAGAAAGGTCAAAGGCCAAGCTACACGAAGCGATTTCCAGACGAGTCGACAGGGCAGGAAGCTCTCCGTTTGGATGATTGGGTTGGCGTTCGGGAATCAGCTGATAATCAGCCAATCAAATAAATGTAAAAAATCAAATAGAATGTATTCATAAAAACAATAAATTACATTACAAATTAGAATACTATAACTAGTAGTTCTGTGAACAGTAGACCTCGCGCAGTTATAAACCGCAACCTCCTCTTATACTGTCCATCAGAGTAAATCCTGTCTGTATGTCGTGTCGGCGAGATATCGGTGTGAAAACGGCTAATGACTGTTGGGGTTGGTGTATCAAAAATACTAACATCAAAAGCTAATCTCCTTCAAGACATACTGGCATCAAGACAGCCCAAGTTCAAAGCAGAGAAAGTTCGAGAGACAATACTATGTTATTTTAGTTATTAATTGCATGCAATCAATAGTTCATTTATCTATTCACAATGGAGACAATAGGTTTCCCCAAATATGTATTAAAAAAAATTGTACAGATAGAAATGAAAAAAAATGATAAAAGTAATACGAACTTATGCAATAATAAATAATACAAACACCAAAAATACCACCTAATTCAAAAATGAAAAATACAAAGACTTCAAATACTTATGAAAAAGTAAAAATAAAACAAATTGGGAATTCAAAATTTATAAAAATTAAAGAATATAATAACAAATAATGAACAAAAATGTTATCAATATAATAAATAACATTTATAACTGAACGACGTCCCAAACCATAAGCACATCCACACTGTTACACCAACTATTTATTTGATCAGATCATGCTTACACAAGATTTAATTATCATATATAACGCTTTCCGGAATTTAGCGCGAAAAAACCAGAATACATCTAGGCGCCTAGACAAGCTGTTATAAGTTCTTTGCATCCTATTAATAGTGCATAAAAATTGCATTCAATGAGGCATGCAATTTATAGTCTACACAGCTGTTGATTTTCTACCAAGTTACATTGAGATATTGAATTGCATGAGTCATGGCATGCAATTTATAATCAACTCGACAGCTGATTTATGATGAATAATTCTATAGTCTGATTTTTACTCTAATTTTGACGTATGAAGGAGGCTCCTTTTTCCTTTTATATTATCCTTGAAATGCAAAATTTTCAAAAAACCTTGTATATACGTCGACGCGCAATTTAAAAAGGAACATACCTGTCAAATTTCATGAAAATCTATTACCGCGTTTCGCCGTAAATGCGCAACATTTAAACATTAAGAGAAATGCCAAACCGTCGACTTGAATCTTAGACATCACTTCGCTCGGTCAACAATTAAAACAATGAAGTTTTATGCATTGAATAAATTTATATTGAATAATAGTCTAGTTATAATAGAATTGCTAATCGGAGAGCTTCCTGCTTTCACTTGAAACATAACTTGAGTTGGAAGTTGATAGACTTGCAGTCTATCAATATCTAATGAAAACTAATCTCAATCACTCATTCCTTCATTCGGCTGTGACGCTCTCTTCACGTTCTTTTAAAGATGATTAATTGCATTTGAGAGGATTTTCTAGCAAGAAATTTGAATTATGCTTCTTCTTTCATCATTATAATGCATAAAAATTGTATAAAACTTGTGTTAGATTTATGCAGGTTTGGAAATTTATAGAACTTATTTACTACCACTACCAAATTTTGAGTGAAAATTATCCTTGATATATTATTATCAAATTGATAGTAGGGTTTTTTAAGCTACATAAAATTTGGTATCTAATTTTTTAATTTTATTTAATTTTTCTAGATTAAAGCTATTATGTAGTAGATAGTTTCTACTATGAATTCACAAAAACTGTGTAGTGCATCAAGATGTGATCCCGATTAGTGTGGTCCAACGTTGTTGAACTGAACTTGAAAATTAATATGAATAAATTCAATTTTAAAAGTGAGTTATTCAAAAATTGTTGTTAAGTTATTAAAATGCATTCTAATAATTTTGTAGAAACAACGCGACTGACGCATTGGACTGGCTACTGGAGAAGGGTGCCAGCAAAATGGACGTTATGAACGAAAGCTTGGGGGACGAGA
The DNA here is from genome assembly GCF_014356525.2 of Nilaparvata lugens. Lineage (NCBI taxonomy): Eukaryota > Metazoa > Arthropoda > Insecta > Hemiptera > Delphacidae > Nilaparvata > Nilaparvata lugens. The sequence goes on from NC_052506.1 coordinate 33,666,910, forward strand.
GGGAGGAGTCGAACTCATCGAGTCAGCCGACATCAATCACGCAATCGGTCGACAGACTGCTGGCCACATTTCAGGCCTTCAGGCACAAGGAGTTCCGGCCCAACCCGGATGCCTTGAAGCTCATCACCGACATGGGATTCACTGACAGGGAGGCCATCGAAGCCCTTCGAGCCACCGGCAATAACCAACAGTCTGCTGTCAGTTTTACAACATATTATACTCTTTTTTCAGGGTAGCCTCAGCTAGAGTCCTATTGTTGTGAGATTGTTGGTGGTTACTGTTTATAAAACCTGCTATTTTTATAGGCTCTCTTATACACTTACTTGAAATACTAATAAATTAGATAACTTAATTCTTGTAGATTACAATATATGTTGGCCTAGCTTATACTTCTTATAACTAACAATATGATCATTTTTATTTTATATACAATGTTAAGATTAAGATGCGATGAGATTCATTTTATTTGTTGACTATGATGGTATTTTCACCATACATGATGGTGATTCTTTAGATGACCATTTACGATGTATAAACCATCCATGATAAACCTTCAGTTCCATATTATGTGTAACACACGTTTCAACTCATGAATGATACAATAGTTTCGTTTTTGTGTAGAAAAAATTTTTGATCCAGTAGGAAAATGTAGGATCTTTAACACCACATCAGTTTTATTCATCATTAGATTTTCCAGTATAATTATTATTTCAGTAGGTACCCAATGGTTTCTAAATATTTTCACTTCACTCTGTATATTTCCAAGACAGGACTAGTTTTGAATAATTATTCAATCTCATGTGTCAAAATACATCAATGATTAGGAAGTTGACACATATTATAATTTATCACCTGATAAATATCTTACAACTTGTTTATATTTATTTTTTCAGTGTGAATGGCTATTGGGAGGCACACGAGCTGGCCTAGAAGTTGATTCTGGATTGGACATTGAAGGACCTATTTACAAAGCACTCCTAGACGATCCTACCATACAGATGGCATTGAATAACCCTAAAATGCTTCTTGGTGAGTATCTGATTTCAATTCTTTAGAGCGTTGAGCACGACAGAGGCTTTGGCACGACAGAGTAGCTTTGGTTCACTGTGACAACTCTAGTCGTACAACGTTGATACCTTTGTGCTTTGGTGGTATACTATAGTACAGTGAATCGGTCTTTTTTACTCTTTCACACGCATAGTTCTTGTGTATATTTATTCATTTATTCATAGATAATAGATACAATCCAGGTAAAAGCAACAGGAAAATATTGAGTGTTTATGATTTTAAATCTGGACTAGAATCGTTCTAGCGCCAAAATGCATGTTAATGCAACTTTTAATAAAATTTCATATCCTAGGGAGTTAGAGAGCAATCACATGTAATAAAATAGCGTACCATAGGGAGAATGGTAATTCGCTTAGTAGGTTCGTTCAACTTGTCAGTGAAAAGCGAGTGAAAAGTCCAAGATAAGCCAAAATTGAGTTATGCATTGCATGCAGCAGCAGCTGCTGTCAACTCGTTGGGAATGGCATTCAATGGGAGTGGCTGTGGTTAGAGAGCCCCAAAATCATGCCCAGTTGTCAACATCCTAAAACTATTTTTCAACACATCATTCATTATTGATAATTTCATAGAAGTTTGACTTTTATCATATCTATGTAGCCTACATCATTGAATGAATAACTAATGGTTTTGTCCTTAGCTTTCCTTGCGATATTGGAGAATCCGCACCAAGCGAGCACGTGGCTCAACGACCCGGACGTGGCTCCAGTTCTCAACCAGATATTCAAAACTTTTCATGCGGAAAAACACATTCTTTTGGTGAACCGACACGTGGAAGCGTTCCAGCCGCCGCACCACTCATGACACTGCTGCACTGCACTGCACTGCACCACTCAAATCTAGTTAATTGCTCGCCTCAAAATTGATTCCATTAAAACGCTTTACTAATGTTATTGTGATTGTTTTCACTTCTAATTAAATGTGATTATTGGTGATTTATAAGGCCACGCTCACACTGCATATGATTATCTATCGTAGACGTGTGTCACCATCGCTCGAGTGCTTATGTTAATTTGCATCAAGCAATACAAATTTAGATCTTTATCAGTCCAAGAGGTAAATCTCTTGAAAATGAACACTTCTTGATAGTTAATAAAGTATTATTATCATTCATTCTATACTTTTCATTATTTTGAGTAAAATTCTTCTGTTTTGCTCCAAATTCCTCGAAACGTATTAATAATTATATAATAATTTTCACCTCATGATTTAATTCTCAATTTCACTGATATTTCTTCTCAGCTCCTGTATTGATCGAAAACATAATGTTATCAATGACTGTCCATTTCCATCATGTACGAGTAAGAAAAATATAACATTGGGATAGAAATCGGATGTTGAAACTATAAATGCAAATAAGTACATTTAACTCGTATGCAGTGTGAGCACTCTTTTCTCTTTCAAAACATCGAAATCGTTCATTAATTTTCGTTTGTATTTGACCGATAAAGTTTCCTGTAAAACCCCATGCAGTATTTTTACTCACACTTTTAAATTATTTTAGACCCGTCACCCAGCATTGGTACATATGGAGCTTATTTCATAAGGTACCCAGTCGGATAGCCACATTTTGTCTACCTGCTGTCTGCCGACCTCACTGGCAAAACGTGGCTGCCCTAGCCTAATAATTACTATGTGAACCAATGCCAGGCGACGGAGTGAGCAACCAGCTCATGGTCTGTAGAAACTAAATATACCTTGCCAGCTACCCGGTTGGCGACGCGACCTGGCAGCCTGTAGTCTGTTCATCTGAAAGATAAAGTTTGCACTTGTGCAAGTACAAAAGTGATGACTCATATCAGCTATTAATCGTCATTATTTTTATCGTACACTTATACAAGTGCAAAAGTAATGTCAGCTCTCTTTTCTATTAACAGACTTAAGCCTAATAGCATAGATTAAATAAATAATCTTATTTACTTACTTTATGCTAATAGAAACCTTGGAAGAAAATAATGTTTTGTAAAATTTTTAGCGATTCAATTTGTACTTTTCAAATGGCATGAATCAATTTGATAATTTTGCTGTCATCTACCTACTAAAATGAAAACCTTACAGATGCGATCTGAAGCTTTTATTGATTTCTTTGTACTTTGGTGTGTAGAAGTAGCCAATGAGCTAATCATGCCATCTCCACCAATCCAAGTTTTATATAATATTTAAAACTAATTGATTAATTGTGGGATGGCGTCAGAAACACCTAAAATTCAGTCCAAATGTGTGCATGACCCTACCTTCTATACATCTTGCTTTGTACACTATCTTGTTAATTATTTATTCAGGAGTTTATTTAGTTTGGCCTGTGATATTATACTGATTGTTTTACTGTACTAGCAATCCAAGTCACAAATGAGATATTAATAGAAAAGTAGAAAAATTGTCTTGTCAAATTTTATTAGATGTAGAGTTTTGATGACCATTGTAATTAGTATGCTAGTCTAGTCATAAACCGTGCAATTCACTTGAAAGCCTATAGAATTAACATTACTAATACGTACGTACGTAAATAAGCTAGCTTGTAATTCCATCGAAAAGTCTATTCACTAATGTTTAAGTAATGTTCAGTTGTGCCTTCTTTTTGTCTAAGCTATAGGTTGGTAATATTTTATGGTAAGAAATTATACAAAAAAACTTTTGTAGATTATTTTACAGAAATAGATTGTATCATATTCCAAATTAGTACTCAATAGTAATTTATCATCAATTCATACATATCATAGTGGTAGTCTATTTAAAATATTATTGAAAAATGAGTCATTTCAAATTTCTACAAACTTTAGTTCTCTGATTGATGAATTTTGAATTTTTCTACTCTTTATATCAGACAAATATTCAAACGGTAGCTATAAAAATGTATCTTTATGCTTGCTAACAATTCTTCTGTGCTATTTTGTAATAAAATAATTGATAATAATGGCATTTTCTATTTTCTAAGATTCTTGATTTTAGAAAGTTAAATAGAACAACACACTTCAATCTTGAATATACAAGAAGTTCCAATATTTAATGAACTCCGAAAAAAAGAAATTGTTTACAATAACCTATTCAAATTTATTTCATTATTATGCTGTGGTTGGAAATTGAGAGGCTGGTGTAAACAACGATACGCATGAGAATCAACAATACCATTATTCTAATAATTCTCTTAAGGGCTACTACATGTTCCGATAAAACATAAATTATTTCTCCACTACACCCATAATGTTTGCGGAGATCCCCTAAATTATCTGTATGATCAATTAAAAACATTCAATGAATAAAAATAGAACTAATATAGTACCCTTTTTTATTAAAAAAATCTGGTGTGGCGCACTCACACAACTTTCCTTGCCGTTATGAAAATTGATCACCTGACGCTAGTTTGCACGCGCATCTCAAGTCTACTTATAAACAAAGATCTGAGCCAGCTGGTGACAGGACAATAACGCTGGAGGTCTGCTATCTCTTCATAGTGAATTATTTAATAGAATCAACAGTTGCCAACAGTTTGCAATTGAAATAATAACATTTTCTCGAATTTCGTGCTTATTTTCAATTTTAAGTGAAAATGTTACTGAACATTAATTGAAGAGATGTCCATGCTCAATCGTTTCCACTGGAATTTTTTTGTTTAAATTGTATCTGAAGACTGATAATTGGGAATCAAAATTCAAACTTTGCTTAGATGGTGCAGTGCTCCTGAAATTTTTACAGATATGAGACTTGTGGCAGTTGATAGAGCTTATCAATGACTTTTCTAGGTATGAATTTGATCAAAATCGTTGGAGCCGTTTTTGAGAAAATCGCGAAAAACTCTGTTTTTGACAACATTTTCGCCATTTTAGCCGCCATCTTGAATTGCATTTGATCGAAATTGTTCGTGTCGGATCCTTATAGTGTAAGGACCTTAAGTTCCAAATTTCAAGTCATTGCGTTAATTGGGAGATGAGATATACATCACTCATATATACGCACATACACACACACACACACATACAGACCAATACCCAAAAACCACTTTTTTGGACTCAGGGGACCTTGAAACGTATAGAGGTACCAAACGTATTGGGGTACCTTAATTTTTTTCGGAAAGCAATACCTACTTTCCTTACCTATGGTAATAGGGCAAGGAAAGTAAAAAGTAGGTAGCCCTTGATATTTATTATATACCCAATGAAATTATTAGTAAAAGTAGTCAGCCCTTTATATTTACTATACACCCAATGAAATAAAAGTAATAAAATATTACGTAGATGATCTATATATGTATATTACTTTTAGGAGGCCAACACCGAATATTTAAAACTAGCAAGAACCCGTGCTTCGCACGGATCTATTTCGAAACTTGACGTAATGAAATTTTGAAGAATTGAGAATAGGCCTATAACCATCCTTGGTTAATTACGAATCTATAAGCAAAATTTCAAGTTAATTAGTCCAGTAGTTCAGACGTGATGATGCGTCAAACATAATTTTCCTATCCCGTACGTGCATAAGCCAGCTCTTTACTTTATATAATTATTATAGATACAGTTAACGACTGCAAGAGATAGGACTGTGGAACAGAATAGTGGTGAAACTATGATAGCGCCAGAAGTGTCTCAAACACAATAGTAGGTACTACATGAACTTTTTGAAAGTGATTTGAAAAAATGTTAAAACAACAGAACTGAATCCTTATCATTCTACCTTCATTTAGAGAGGCTTTTGTTTGAGCCGATTGGAAATCTATTTATAAAAAATGAATGTCTGTTTGTGTGTTTGTTTGTATGTTTGTTTGTTCCCTGTAGACTTGAAAACTTCTTGACATAGCGGCATGAAATTTTGGGAATATGTTGTGTGAATATTGGGGATGGTTTCGGAACAGAAATTTTAATAGGGGGGCTAATAATAATTATTCATTAATCCATTTTACAGACATATGATTACAATTCGCCGTGCAGTTCGCTCCTCAATATTTTGGCTATTCATCATAAGTGGAAAACATGCGAACATGAATACAGAAGTATTGGCTATTTTTTATTTGATTAAATTCATGTTTTGAAGAATTCATTGTTACGATTGATAAATTGATAGGAGCTTATAAATATTTTCTAATTCAAATGAAATAACTTCTGAAAAAATAATGATTGGATAAATACCAATATTGAATTATTGTTGACCAAGAACTCAGTACATAGACAATTCATTCAACTAATTCTGTATTGATAAATTATAATCATTTTCTCTATTGATAATCAATTTCATCAACTAACTGGAAAAAGTTATTCAATTTCCATGAATTTATTAATCTATATATATAAAAATGTTATGTTGGTTTGTGTGTAATGCAAAAACTCCAAAAGTACTGGACCGATTGAGTTGAAATTTTAACATGATATAAAATCCGCATCAAGGATGGTTTTTATCTACTTTTTACAATTTTCAGGGGCGCTACGCTCGCCCGAAAATTTTTAACTTTTTTGTTTATGGATTTTTCCGATTTTTGACTTCACATTCGGGGTCAGCTCGCGAAAATAAGTCGATTAAAAAAAAAAAAATTGACCGGGCTCGCAGGGTGGCCCGGGGGGAGGGGGTGAAACTTTGGCCATTTTTGGCCAGATTTGAGCTGAGCGCTGCTGCAATCAAAGTGCAAAATCTGACCGCTAGATAGCGCGCATGTTTCAAAACGCAGCTTCAACAGGTTCGTGAGATATAGAGTACCGGTAAACTACACTCTTGATTACCGTATGTTTTCCGGTACAATTATTGGATTTCAATTACTTTCGCAATTCAGAACAAAGAAAGCATACCGATGCTTTTTTTTCGATAATAAATTCGTGTTTCAGTGCAAATAATCGTGTTACTTGTGTTAATATTGTAGTAATTTCAATCAGTGAATGGATCGATACCGGTACCGTGCTACAATCAATTGGCGATTCAGTCGATAGTGTGAGTATAATCTTATCGATGTAAATCAATCTTGTAATGAATAATAATTATTGAGGCTTTTATTCTTGCATTTGTGTATTCATAATTTCTCAATTGTCAATGTTTCATAATCCTCCAAACCTTAGTTCATAAGCTGATCGGCTTATCTTATAGTTTCAATATCTTATTTCTATTTCATATTCATGCTATGTTTCCTTCTATCATAAAACAACGAGAAATAAAAAAAAATTCTTATCTCTTTTCTTCTAACATACCGGCATTTGACAACGGTGTTGTTGATAATACGATCTGGGCTGTGTTGCATGCTAAAATACAAAGTAGGCTAATATTTTAGTAGTCAGCTGGTTATTTGATCATATAAACAAAATGAAGGGATAGATTATAATAATATATTAGTCTATCTTTAGAATTGTGTGGTCTAGATATTATGAATATTATTAATTCATTTTTTTATCAATCCTTTTTAAGAGACTATTCTCAAATATTTTTTTCTTTTAGAATCTAATTATTTTCCATCAATAATTTTCTATTTTATATATAGGTATTCATTTACTCATTTTAATTTCTTTTTTCTAAAAATTTTGCTTTTTTTCATTTTATTTCTCACATAAACATTATTTTTCCTTTTAGTTTTGTAATTGCACAATAAACCAGATTTAACAGCTCACATAACACAGATGTTCATAATTTATTTAACAAGCATAATATTTGTGGTTTCCCAACACATATTTTATATATAGTGGGGGCCACAGAAAAAAAAAATAAACATTCAATCACAATGTGCCACTGCGAAGCGTGGCAGGGTACAGCTAGTAGAATTATATAAATCTAAAGTGTAGGTCATATTTATCTAAATTCACAAAGAGTTCGATTCTTGTTGGCAAGATAGATGTTATTCAATGCAGAAATCATTGTTATTTTACTAAAAGATAGGATGAAATTTCTCTTCCAGGGGGAGTTTTGACAACCCACAAAACTCATTTTTCATTTAAAGAAATAATATCAAAAAGGTGCATAGGACCTTACTTTTTGTTCAGCTTGCCAAAATACCCTCATTTCAATATTAAAGTTTTCGACTGACTGTACAGTGAGTCAATCATTCTATCAAGGCTTGAATAATTTTGAAATTTTAATTAAATAAAAATGGTAGAATGTGTAGATAACTGGAAAAATGGAAATGGAAAAATGTAGATATCAACACCTTTATTTGAAGACATATTAACTGCATGCGTTTTCATATTGCTGATACAGCATTGATAAAACTGTAGACCTTTATTTAGCAGTCTCAAAAAACTGTTATAGCTGAAGAATAATTAATACCTACATGCCACGTGTAGGCTTATACATTGCATCAGGAAAACGAAGTTCAAAACTATGGTTTTCCTAAACATATGTTTTTGATATAATTTCTTTGATGCAGCTGTTCCACATTCACCATTATAAATTATACAGAGTTTGTGAAAATAAAAATATCTATTGATTACCAAAACAATTCTATTATTATGTTAATGATAATAAATTAATTATTAAAACAATACTTTTATTATATCAATAATAATAATATTATTAAACATATTTATCAATAATTATCAGAACAATATTATTGAGGTTGAGTGGAATCAGGTAGAAAGCAATAATAGAACAGATGTTCTTTTTTGAATTTCTATCATATCATTTTTTTATTTCCAATGATTACAACATATGTTAGAATATCACATGTCAATAAATAAATTATCTCGTTTCCATATGGCACTCACCTTACCATGTTCATAACCTTACTTAATAGGATCCTTTTTCATCCTTTGAAACCCTTAGAGGCAAAATATCTCAAAATCCGTTCTTAGTGCGCGTCTAGCATGTTTGAAGAATATTTGTGCAAAGTTTCAAGTCTGTAGGAAAATTAGTTTGAGCTGTAGTGTGATTTTACATCAAAATTTTCGAAAAATGCCCTCTCCTGGACCACCCTGTGCTCCTGATCGAAATTTTTCTGCATAGATCTAATTTTTTTTCGTAGCTGAACAAAAAAGGTTCCTCATGACTTTGCTGTGCAATGAGCGGTTAAAAAGTACAAAATTTTGGGGGGGCCCCAGCTCCCTCAGGGGGGCAAATTTCTGAAAATCCTTTCTTAGTGGATGTTTTCAGGCCACCATAAACAATCAAGCAAAATTTCAAGTTTTTAGGCTCAGTAGTTTGGGCTGTGGTGTGATTTCAGTCTGTCGGGGCTTAGCCTTTTATAAGTATAGAGATTTACAAGTGTATAACTATCTGTAATATTGCTAAGGGCCTGTTTCCGAGCTCGGCATTTATCCAAGTTCTAGACTTTGAACAGCTGGAGTTAAAAAATTGGCTTTCCGAAACGGGACGTAGTCGCAGTTTGTATGATAATCTTTATTTTCTCATTTCTATAATTTGGAAACGTTTTCCCTTGACGAAATGAAACATTCCTAAATAATTCGAAATAGCTGAAACTTTATACTATTTTCACTTTATTTTATTTTGTGTTCAATTTTTTAGTTTTTGGAAAATTAATTTAAACGTTGACTGCGACTACGCCCCGTTTCGGAAAGCCAATTTTTTAACTCCAGCTGTTCAAAGTCTAGAACTTAGATAAATCCCGAGCTCGGAAACCGGGCCCTAAATATTTCATCCTTCACAAATACATTCTCCAAACAAATCTAAAAGTTTCGCTATCACGATATCACATTACCATAAGCCATAGTAAAAACGTACACCAATCAAAATTCAATTCTAATGTAATAAAAACTAGTGGCTACTAAAAATAAATATTATTTTGGATTGACATGAAAATAATAATTCCAATAAGTACAAAACAAACCGTTTATTTAAATTCTCAAATACAATGCAATATTTAAATCAATGGCTCAACAAAAGGTTCCTCATAATGATGAAGTAATAATAGCACGTCTACAAGATATACATACATATAACTACAGATATTACAATCTTGAGAGGATATAAAATGAAGTAATTTATTCCGTAAATATTAATGAATTCCATTTCTGTTGGCACAATATTAAGTCAGTCAATTGGAACAGAAATACTTTTTTAATACCACATTTAAGAACTACCTTGTTTGTGACCATTATGATCGAGCGCATTTTGAGATCGAACTTGGCTGAGTTAACATTTTGTTTTTTATCATGAATCTGTAAATGATGAATTAATCACTTTTTCATTACTTGGTTGCTAGGCAACCAAAGTCGATTCAAGTTATGTTCGATCATGAGAATCGTTTATAAATACAGACCATGTATGTATAATGTTTTTAGACAACATTTCAAACAACCTCTTTGAAAATACCACTCAACCAATGACAGGCATATATATACAGAGTGTCCTAACAGTTATAACCCATGAGTTTGTGATACCAGTGAGGACACCTGAAGTGAGCCGAAACTCCCGCATTCCCCCACTCTTGGGGCCGTATTCAAAAACTTTTACAAGTTGACTTGAGCTAAGTAAACTTCAGTAAGCCAATTTCCAGCTAAGAACTGGCTTGACAAAATTGCCTTAAATACACTACGTATTTAAAAAGCTTCTTGAAATTTTGCTTGTTGAAGTCATACTTGACCAATCACAGCACTGCAAATGATATTTTTTTGGGCTGCAGCCAATATGAACACCTGAAATCTCGCACCGTAGATCAAAATTTTGATGTAATTCGCCCGTAATGCTTCTTTATTGCTCTTGCAAAATTATCACACTCTGCTTCGCGTCGCGTGATAACTGTTTTGCGCGAGCGATAAAGTCTTGGCAAGACATAGATAAAATATTTGGAAGTTGCTTGAACAGTATGTTCTCAATCATTCGCCATTTTTATTTGTGACTAGCAGGTAACCCGTGCTCCGCAAGGATTTAATAATAAATTAGACAAACTGAAAACTTGACCAACTGGAATCTTGAAGAATTTAAATTAGGTCTTTAAAGGTAGGCGCACACAGATCGTCATCGGACGGATCGGATGATTAGATTTGATGCATTGTTTTCAATTGGAGTGCGCATTGCGCATACCTATCCGCATCCGTATAGTTATGCGCGCTCCAATTGAAAACAATACTTCAAATCTAATCGTCCGATCCGTCCGATGCGTGCCGTCCGTCCGATGACGATCTGTGTGCGTCTACCTTAACCATCCTCGGTAAAATAAGAATCTATATGAAAAATGTCAAGTTAATCAGTCCAGTAGTTCAGACTTGATAGTGCGTCATTCGTGAATTTCCTATGCCCTTCCTATAAGCCGATTCTTTCCTTCATTATACAGAGTAATTATAAAAGGATTTTACAACTTTGAAAGCACATAAATATTTATTGAAATTACTTACAGAATTGAGAAAGGTGTCATTTGTTACAAAACACTTAAAGTTCAAGGTGTGGGTGTTATTATTGTTAAAATGACTGATATATGCGCAAGATGGAAGGTGATTCGAGAATTATTGGTGGATAAATTTCAACGTTTAGCGCTTGGTCGAGTGATAATGTATAAAACACCTTTCAAAATTGAACAAAAAGAAATGATGAGTAAATTGCGTGATTATGATTGAACCTTATAGAGGCGCTGGAGTAGGCATAGGCACACTCATGAGAGGCGATTCCAAATAATCTAGATTTTCTGGAATCATTGGAGGTTCTTGCTGACTTCCTATCTTCTCCTGGATTGTTTCATACAGGGTATGGACAGAATCGTTATGCTGTTGAAAAGAAAAGAGAAGTTACCGTGAAAAAGTATATTAAAAATGTTACAGCCATCTTGTAACATCAGGAAGCTATCTCCGCATTACTGAATTTAAAAATATTGTTTTAAACATCAAAATACAAGGTGATATTTGTGATTAATTCCTATCTTTTAGGGCCGTTTGCACAGTCAAGGCTTGAACTCGATTTAATCAGCTGGTGGCTTAAACTCAAAATGAAACACATTATAACAAACTAGACTTGATACAGATTTAATCCAGTTTAAAATTAAATTTAGTTTAAACTGTCACTGTGCAAACGGCCCTTAGAGTTGAGTCTGTTTTTATCTAATCATGAATAAATAATAGGAGTTCTTATTAATAAATGATATAAGAACAATACGCATAAATATAGCAATTGATAATTACTACAGACACAAAGACAAATTATATAAATCTTCATTGCAGTGAACCTAAATGTTGGTGAAATGTTTAGCCAATCTCCCAAAAAATCCCAAAGGTCTAAAACACTACTACAATACAGAGTGTACCGAATAGAAAAACCTGATATCAGTTTTTAGTTGAATTGACCGAATCCAAGAAAGCTTATATGATGCCAATTAAAAATGAAAATTCTTACAATAGAGTGATTTTTTAGTCTTGTTACCCTATTGCAGTGTGTGGTAATTTATTTCTAATGAAATAAAATTTTGTTTTATCGTACGAGGTTGATAGTCCTAATCGATTGGTATACAGGTGGGAGTGCGAGTTGATTATCCTTGAGCTGTGTATCATTCTAGGTGGATTCCGGTCGTCTTATGAACAAACTGTCTTTTGCCATGGAGCATGAATATTATGGTGAGATAGTCAAAGTGTATATAACTTCAATGAGATATTTCGATCATATCCTTTAATATGAGCAAATTTTTTTAAACTCTTTCGTAACTAGTTATTAAATAATTTATTTGTGTTTTATGTGAAAACTATACATTTTTATTACGACTGGATATCCGTTTTATGCATTAAATTAAAAACTGGGCAACAGGACTAAAAAATCACCCTGTAGTTAGTAGTACAGTTACTGTAGAAAGAGAAACTGTAGTATCTGTAATTAGTACTAGTAGTAATAGTAGTTCAGACTACCATCGAAGATAGTACTCAACAACTACCAAGATTATAAAAATGATGTAAAATCAACTTTTGCCTACTAAACTGACTTGTCTTATACTTCATAAAGTAAACTTGGAGTCTCAATGATATAATCTTTAAAAAAACGTTACTTATGACACAAAGTGAGCGTGGATCATTTGATATACATTTTCTACATACTTCCAACCATAGTGAGGCAATTTTCGGTAAACAAGTGCAGGCCTTAAAGAAAGAGGCTGCTAAATAATCTACTGACCTGAGAGTTTGGCTGCAGTACTTTGATGAGTGTGTGGAGGCGGGCGGGAGGCAGCTTCGGGTAGACGTACCAGAGCAGCTTCAGCACATGCCTGATCACGTTCTCGGCCAGGCCGGACGCCAGACCTGCGCAGAAGAACTCGTCGAAGATCACCGTGCAAAAGTCCTCGGCCGCGAACTCGTCTCCCATGTGAATTAGTAGTGATACCTGCACACACCAGAAAACATACATCTTTTATTGTTTCAATACAATAAAACAGATAGAGATACCTGCACTCAATAAAAAACATATCTCTTTTATTGCTCCAATAGTTTTTTAACATAATTATATTTTTCGTCACACTACATAGCAGAAAACATATAATTTCTGGTTTGCTTCTAGGCTGTAGTTAGAATCACTTCAGAGATAGCAAGCATGTAATTAACTGCCCGATTAGGTTAAACTCAGGTCATCTCGGGTGGATCAATTCAAATAAATCAAATTTAAGTGACAAATGAGTGAAATATTTTCAATTCGTTGATTAATTTTATCAAACTGAATTCAAAATTGGTAGTATCAATGTTTACATTGATCATCAACTGACCTGGGGAAAACACATTGATTATTTAAAAGCTAGGATTTCAAGAGTCATCTATCTCATTGGACGTCTGAAGCAACGTGTGACTCCACATAGTGTGAGAATGGCTTACTTTGCGTTTTTTCAGTCCCTTATTAAATACTGTCTTCTTGTATAGGGCAATTCTCCGAGGGTTGCAGAGATATTGACGTTGCAAAAGAAAGTTGTTAGAATTATCAATGCTTCAGGTCCCTTGGATCACTGTAAGCCTATATTTATAAAATTAAATATTAAGACTGTCATCAATCTTTACACCTTTGAACTTGCTGCTTAGTCTTTAAAGAAATTACCAGGAACAACTCTTAATGAACATGTCCACTCACACAGCACACGTAATAGGGGTAAAATGAATTTCCAATATTGCAGATTAAGTAAATCTCTTAATAGTCACTGTATAATGTACAAAAAGGTTTACAATAGTTTGTTGGGGTCCATTAACAATATGATAATATGACTTTTCTCAATAATTGGATATTTGGCTGAGTGAAAATCCTTTCTATGACATTGAGGAATTCTTTGAGCATCCACATATAATTATTTAGTGTTAAGTATTAGAAGTGCTGAAGTGTTGTTTCAATCAATTCTGTTATTCAATTCCAAATTTTATTGTCTGTCCTGGTGTTTTTTTTATAGTTTATTTATTTTTAATGTTTAAATTCTATATATATTATGTTTTTATTCGCCTCGGCTTTAGACTAAGGACTATGCTCCGTTTTCATGACTTTGTCAATACTTGTATAATTGTGAACGACAATAAAAATATTTGATTTGATTGATTTATTTTAAACTAAAATTATATACAAATTGAACGTTAGAAACTTCATTTTGGACAGTGTCATCGCCTAAATTTGGAAGATACACAAACTGCCTTATCTACCATTACATCAGTGTCATTTTAACATAAATAAATAGGATGATAAATTTTGGCATGGTGACAATAATATTTTCTAATGCTACTAAAAATGCGATGAATTCCCAGGTGCTCTCACATACTATAACTTTTCAATGAATAGAATACATAAATTTCAAACTACTATTTGAAACAGTTGAATATTTAAACTAGCCATACTAAATAGTTTGATGAATATCAAACTATTTTGAAGTTATAGTTTATAGTGATCATAGTTCATTACTTTTCCGTAGAATGCTACTTTATCTTTCAGGATTGATAAGTTTTCAATTGAAGCCTGAAATACCTTGTGAATTTTTATTTTATTTATTTACCAATTCACTAGAAATTTACAAAATAACACTTATCAACTAATATACATTGGTGTGGCTGGAAAAAGAAGCCTTGAGCTCCAGCCACGAGTTCGAAAATATTCTTTAAATTATTGGTACATTTGCCGTGATAATATTCTAAAATACAAACCAAAAGATAGTAAACCAAAAACCAAAAATATGTATAAATAAACACACAAAATCAATTCTTGAATCAAAAATCAACAAGCCCAATAAATGTTTTCAGAACATTTTTAAGAAAACTGGTTTTTATAATAAGGCAGCCCAAAATTAACAAGTTACAGTTCAACATTTGCTACAATAAGATTTTTGATCAAATTAATAATCCCAAGTTATTTCTGGAAACTTACATTTTCCAATATGGTAGCAAAAAACAATTCTTCGATACGACTTGAACAATTGACTCACGACACGTTGAAAAGGAAGGTATCAGCATAGAATAAACAATCTAGCTAGCCTATGACATCAGCTAGCATTGGAAGCAGAAATCATGAATGTTTGCCTACTGACCAGGAAGTGAAGGAAGGGATCCTCGAAGGCGCGGTCGCTGTGGCAGTTGGCTAGTGCGCCGAGCACGCGCATCAGGCCCACCTTGTCGCGGTGCTTGGCAGTGTGCAGCGTGTAGTACATGGCAATGATGCTCGCCACCGAGCTCTCTTGCACGTACGCCTGGCACGCGTCTGGTGGCGGACCTACGTCACAAACATACATTTCAAAAATAGCTATTCATGTAACTTAAGTACTAGGTGCCGGTTGCACAAAAACCGGTTAAATTTTAACCATGATTGATAGTTCCACGTGAACCAATCAGAGAAGCCGTCTTATCAAAAAGGCCATCTCTGGTTCTCGTAAAATCAATCACGGTTGAAATTTAACCGGATTTGTGCAACCGGGCCTTAGTAAGCCATAGCTGTTTTATCTATCAAGTAAGGTAAGATATTTGCAAACATGATGTAAACAATGTTTCCCACCACCCCAGTTATTACGAAAAAAAAATTGTTTTAGTAACCCTGTGCAGTACTTTTCTTGATAATTTGTTAATGAAAACCCAGACAGCAAAATGACATTATTCATTTCACGTTATGATTTATTCATTTTAAAGTGCCGAACAGGAAAAACATGTTAATTTCACGATAATATAACAGGTTGCATGTTGAAAACTCGACAAAAGCCGGACTTTCTCTCGATGTTTGAACACTCTCATAATCAATAACAACCAATAATATTCTTTTCCAGAATCATGAGACAGCACCCCTTTAACAGTTCAGAGTTGGAAATAAGTATTCTCACAAACTACACGCCAAAACAAGGGTTAGCGGCCTTTTGTATCCACATTTTATTTTCAGTTAGAAGAATTAATTAATTTGTAAAAATTCGATAATAATCGTTATGAATTGAAGAAGTTTAGAAAACAGTTTTGGGCGAATGCTCTGAATTGAATCTATTGTCTATGAATAAATAAATAAGTTTAGCGGAATGAATGTCAGCCACTGAGAATTCAATATAGACTACATGCCAAAACAAGGGTTAGCGGCCCTTCGTATCCACATTTTATTTGCAGTTAGAAGAATTAATTTATTTGTAAAAATGTAAGATGGCGTTTCATCACTTGCTTTTCTGAGCCGGATGGCTCACACTAACGGCCATATGTACACGTCAAAGCAGATAGAAAGAATTTATTTTAAATTCTTCTCTTATCTCCTGGTAAAAGGCTTTTCGCCAGCACATCTACATCGGAAGCGGCTGGCACTAACGATCAGGGTTTCTACTGTCCAATCGAACGCGTTTGCTACATTGCTATGTTAGCCATAGAGAGTACACTTACCTAAATGGTACTGTTGGACATTTACACTGTATTGAAACATGTTATTTTTCAAAATTTGGAAGAGGGGCAGTTTTGCCTTAGCTCGCTGTTCTCTACCGACCATTTTATTTCATTTGTCATTGTATTATAAATGTATAGATAAGTGAATAGATTTATTTATATATTCAATCATTTGGAAACACATCTTCCAGAAAAGTAGCACAGGCTCTTAAATTTAAACTAGTTGGGCTTCGCAGCTAGCCTAGCTAGCCTTGAGAATACCCCACTGGTCATTACAAAAAAACATGTTCGTTTATGTTATATTCTTCTTCCTCCAAATTTTTTTTCTTCTTCTCATCTACTTCTTCTTTTTCCTCATTTTCCTTTTATTTTTTATCTCCTTCGTCTTCATCTTCTGCTCTTCTCCTTCTCAAATTCTTTCTTTTTTCTATTTCTATATATATCTCCTTCTCTTTCTTTTGCACTTTCTCTATTTCGTTCTCCCTCAATCTCCTACACTTTCTCGATTTAGTTTTCTCCCTCTTTATCTATTTTTCCCCTTTCTCTATTTCTTCCTCTTTCTCTATATCCTTTTCTTTCTCTTTTTACCTCTTTCTCTATTTTTTTCTCTTCTCTTTTTGTTTGTCATTGTAATTTTCTTGTTTTCTCTCTTTTTTCCCTATCAATTTCTTCCTTTTTCTTTTTTCCCTCTCTTCCTCTCTCTTTGTCTTTTCTCTTCTTTTTGCAAAGCGTGCGTGACCTAGTTTAAAAATCCTGATGCTCTAATTTTAAATTAATGCTCCTATCGTTTTGCTCCATATGATAAGCTAAGCAAATTTTCAAATTGTACACATGATCAGTCGTTTGAAACAGATACGCATGATCAGCTGTTTGAAATTTATGAAATTCGACAATGACGTTATAACCAAGTTTAGGTTGGGTGAGTGGAATGCATAAATATTATAAAATGTTAATTGGATCTTAGAAAAACATAAATTTAAATGTATTTCTGCAAACCTTCTCATCATTCCCTATTAAACTTACTACTTTCCTGACGTATTAAACTTAAAGATTAGTCCAGTTGTTACTGAGATCTCAGGGTTGAACCGTGCATTAAATATAAGGATACATGAATAGATGGATACCAGAATGTTCGATGATAGTGATGGCGGACTCTCGCTCGTCGGGCGGCAGCTTGGAGTTGACCTGCCTCACCTGGTCGTCGACCATCAGCGACATCAGCGCCGGCAGGAATTTCGTCACCACCTGACTGTCCAATTTTGGCTCTTTGAATTCCTAAACATTTCATTTCACTACATCAAGTCATCAGCAATCACAGACACAAATTCAAATAACGTATGAAGATTAAACGAGGCTGAGCCAAAAAAACTCTTCCTCTCGAACTTTATAAGTATACGTTTCTGAAAAACAGGGTTATGTCTTACCTTTCATGATATGAGTCCAATTTTCACTTAAAAGTGATGTGAATTGAAAAATATATATTGTGATAGTTATTCATGATTTTGTTATATTCAAATTATTTATTTAATAAAGTTCATAAGTTAATTCAATTCATAAGTTAATAAAATAAATAAAATACTACTCTCGATTTCAGAGTTTTGAATTGAACCTGCTGTTTCTCTTCCAATTGCAGCCATGATGTATGTATTACAGTACAGTAGTAGATGCGGCTTGAGACTTATATCAATGAGTACAACAAACTCACTTGGGAGTTCTATTTTAGGGGCTATTTTCACAGGTAGAATAATAGGCATAGTTTGAAATTATGAACGTTATCAGAGTTCTACTACCTTGCAACTTAAAATTTGATTATAAAATTTATATACTTGATAATCAAACATGTAGAATTTTGTATGGAAACTAATTATTGTGCCTAAACAATAACTAGGAAAGTTGAACATTTATTTGGTGAAGCAAACAGATTTGAAGGGTACAATTTCAAGTAGATCACAATTATTATCAACCAATACATCATGTTTTATTTCTATAGATGTCGACATGAAAAGTTATCCAAGTATTTATATAAAAAGTCCAAGAATATATTTAAATGAAAACATTCCATTAATTTTGAGCATTTCTAAAAAGAAAATTTAGTCGACCTACCTGAGAATCGATCATAACCCAAGCACTCAGACCTAGCGCCAGCATTCTCAAAAGAAGAATCAAAACAGTATTTTCCTGTAAAGAAAACATAAACATTTTAGCTTTGGGCTATTTTGAAAGAATCTGTATAAGCTTGGAGAAGGTGTACATTAAACAACCATGGAAATTAATGATAGGAGTATTTTTGAAATTATAACCTGTTGTGTTTTTGCGTGGAAGGTTGAACTGTCGTCGCTCAGTACTATGCTCCGACTACATTGGATATTGACTGAAATAAATTACTAAACTTACTAAAGGTAGCACAGATTGAGGCAACAGTGTCCCGACCGTCCAATTCTTTCAAATGATTTTTAATCACAACAGAATGCATTCAACTTATTGCCAACACAAAAAACGTTAAATAGGACCTAAAGCTTGATTGGAAATCATCCTCTACAAAACTAGAATGAACACTGGTCTGCCCCACTAGCCAGTGCTAGGTAACTTCATCTGTTAAAACCTCAAATCGGAATAACAATACAATATGATACAAAACAATTCAAAACGGTCCAACACAATAGTACACAACACTCATAATACAGAACCTGATAAACTCACCCTCGGTAGTGACTCGTTATTTATTAAATGCTGTAGAATTTTCATAGCAGAAGTGGCGAGGAAATTGATGGCATAAGGGTCACACAAAGTCATTGAAAGGTCACCCAAAACCTGTTCATGGCCTCTACGTATGCTGTCGAGGAAGCCCTGTAACACAGCAATACAGTTCAGGTAGTTCACAGAAGACAAAGTTGAAATAGCTTCCTAAGTTGAAATAAAAGCTCAAACACATACATGCTTAAAATAAGAAAACTGATTAAAGAATACTAATTCCACTAAGAAAAATTATGAATGTAGAATATTAAGTTCATCTATTCTACAGCGAAAGAAATCTAGATACATAACATTAAGGGCCGGGGCGGGGCGGTTTCCGAGCTCGGGATTTAGCTAAGTTCTAGACATTAAACAGCTGGAGTCAGAAAGTTGGCTCTCCAAAACGGGGCGTAGTTGTAGTTTCTATGATAATCTTTATTTTCTCATTCTCATTAGAAACGTTTTTCCTTGACGAAATGAAAAATTCCTTAATAATTCAAAATAGCTGAAACTTTACACTATTTTCTCATTATTTTATTTTGTTTTCAATGATCTAGTTTTTCGAAATTTAATTTAAGCGAGGACTACGACTACGCCCCGTTTCGGAGAACCAATTTTCTGACTCCAGCTGTTCAAAGTCTAGAACTTGGTTAAATCCCAAGCTCGGAAACCGGCCCTAAATCTTTTGAGATTTGACATCAGAAACTTTAAAACTTGAAGATTTTCTAATGCCACAATACATTTCGAAAAATGCATGAAATAGTTGAGAATAAAACAAAGTTTATACTACGTTCATGAGCTTCAACATTTTAGTAGAGCGTGAAAATCACTATGCCATTACCATTACACAATTCTGTAAGAACTCATTTAATACACTATTGTGAAGAGGGATTTGAATATGAGAATTATATCATCAGAATAATGATAAACATTTGTAAAATGATGCGAATATTACATACCTGTAATTCTCGAGATCTCTTAATATCAACATTCTTTTCTCTTATACATGCATCGAGACACCATGTGAATTTATGGCATGGATCAACAGATATAATATCCTGAAAATAATTAAAACATATTTAAATCAATAAAAATAGTCCAATTGATAATAACTACTATCGACATACTGATTTGCATGTAATTATTTAACATAGAATGAAATTGGTCAGTCACCAAATCTAAGTTTTGGCGGTTTAAGGAAAGATAAAAGGGAATTTATGTATGATTCATTTATTGGAACAGGCAAAAATCATAAAAATTTGAATGTCATGTCACAAACTAAGGTTATGTTTTTGAATTTCACTTCTATAAATTAGATTCAAATTTTAGTCCTAATTGATTGGGAATTTTGAAATTGGATGATTGTAAAGCTAAAAAAGTGTAATGATTATTATTTTAGTCCTTATTAACTAGGAATTTTGAATTTGGATGATTGTGAGACTAAAAAACTGTAATGATTAGCTTGGAAAATATCAAGTTATTCAACAATTTTTAGAGCCAAAAAATACAACTCACTAACAGCTTTCACCAGTTTTGGCTGTTAGAACACCGTGGTTATATTTTGACAGGACATCTTGCATACAGTTACTATAAGCCTTTATACAGTAACTATAATCCTGCATATAGTAAGAGTACAAGAAGAAGTTAACTGGCGGCCATTTTGAGAACCTACTACGCAAACTCGTTCTGAGGTAAAATAATGATCGCCAACAACTTTAAGACAAAATGAGTCTATTCTCCAGCCGCCCAGCTCATCAGAATGACTTGTACTCATCGTTAGCAAACCTGATTTTGGGAATGGGCGTTCTCCTTGTGCTGTTACTAGTACAGTAAGTAAGGTTTACCTGAACTTCGAGGTCATGCAGCGCCATGAGCAGTTCGGCCCTAAGTGTGCAATAGTGCACATTGCGCGTGCGCAGAAACAGCGTTCTCAAGAACTGCAGCACCATGTCATACAGCTTTATGCTTGTGCCAATCATATGCGCCAACTTCTGCACCACCTGAAATTCCAGACCATCATTAGTTGTTTTCCACATTATACGTACATTACAAAATAATGTATTTACCATGGTTTTGTGATACAGTATACAAACCAGCCTTAAATGAGTCATAAAAATAAACACACGTTACTGAAACCTGGAAATTAAAATGGTGGAACACTCTGTATAATGTGCTAAGAAAACAATTATTTTCAATGCTAGTATTCGGATAAGTCATACATAAGGGATCAACTTATATTGCTCCAAAATTGATAACATATAAATTGATATTATGTATGTTGGAGTAATGAGTCAGGAAAATTAGCATACTTTACTGAAATCTGAAATAAAAATGGTAGAAAACTCTGTTATTGTGTTAAGAAAGTAACTATCTCCAATGCTACAATTCAGGTAAGTCATACTTAAGTAGTCAACTTATATTGCTCCAAAATTAATTAATAACATATATTCTCGTCAGAGCTTGTTACGAATCCTCCCAAAAAATATTGCTATAGAAATAAAAGAATATTGTTTCTATGAGAAAAACTGGATGTTCACCGCATGGTGGTAACTGAGAATGACATTATTTCCCCCACATAATTGAAATTAAATAAAAAAGAAAATTTAAAATATCGAAATTACAAGTTATTTTGAATGAATACACACACACGCCTACTACTCGTAATTAATTTGTCACTATAGTTAGGTCCATGTTGTAATGCAGTGGAAAAAGATAGAGCACATTTGCTAATTCCCTGCTTTTCCACTGCCTTTTATAGAGGATAGGCTAATACTGATAATTATATTTCATGTAATATTAACCAGACATTGTACAATACATTGTATTCTAGGTACATTGATAATATTAACTGTTCATTCTTGTTTAAAATAAACATATTTTAAGCGTTAAGAAAATATATTTTTCAATGATCAAATAATAAATTTCCATAATTGAGAATAAAAATTGTGTTAAGCTAATTTATTATAATTCTACATTGTTGAAAAACGATCTGGCAACGTTGCAGAGCTAGGAAAAGATAGCGCTAACTGCTTTGTCGTATGATGGGCAAAGATAACAACACCATTGTCAATCGAATACTGCCATAAAAACGTGGACCTCACTAAAACGCAATAACTAATGTGGTCACAAAAATTTGAAACCTATTTCAGTAGTTGGCTTGCCATAGTGGAGCACATTTGATTATTAATATGTATTAGTAGCATGATTAGTAATGTGATGATAGTAGCAACTACATAGCAATCTATTCAATAATTATTTATTCATTTATTGAATTGCCACTATTCAGTCACTTGTGAAAGAGTGTATTGTAATTATTTTAAAAGAACATACCTCGCCCTGACGCCGCACCTAATGTGATTCTACATTGCCAATTGCCAATCAGAATATTCAAGACATATTACAAACTCTTTACAATATGACGTATCATGAAAATATAATTAAATAAACATAATTACTCATACATATACTTGAATAAAATTAAAATAAAATATAAAATCTTGGCATTACCAGCAAAAAGAAAATCTTTGTCCGCTGGTGAGAGTTGCAAAACAGTAAAAGAAAAACATAATATTTCGAAATAATGCAGAAAATTTAGGTTAAATTCAACTAATAATTACAATAGAAACTTTCGAACAGCAGAATCATAAAAATCAAGCAAATATTGTGCAGAGAAAAGACTATAAAATGAAAATAAAAGAATTCAAATTAAATTGCTATATTCAAGGTAAAGGAATATTCCCTCTTAATCCACTCATTGACGCTCTTTTTACTAATTTTGAAATCAAAGTCGAAAGGTAACTTTAGTAGGATAAACTTGAAATTTCTCTGTTACACCCGGTCTGAAATGATAAGTGTTCTTGATCAGCTTTGGGAAGATATTTTTATTTTTTACTAAGTATTTTATTATCCTGTTAACAGGAGCGATTATTTATAGTAGCAGTTACATTATGATTTTTCCCTCTTCCCATTTACCATGAAATGTATTCTATATACCCTGTTTACACTGTATTTATGGATCACTATATCAATGAATAAGAGAGTACATAGTTATATAGTATATTAAGTTACTCGAGAGAATTTTTAAATTTATTTTTGTTGTGAATTTTGTTTCGATTCTTCGTTTCATAATTTACTATTCTGTATAAATAATTGCTTCTGTGCTAAATTAATTTAAATTAGGTTAAGCGTATTATAATTTCATCTCCTACTCCCACTGGTGAACAAGAGTCATCTTATGCCAGTGGTTTTTTCACTTACCGTTTATTATTATTACACTTTGGTTGGATTGAATTGAATTTAATTGGATTGTATTGTCATGTTGAGCTTTGTTTGATTTATGTATATGTATTCATGAGTGTGGAATAAATAAATTTGAAATTTGAAAATTAAAAAAAGGCATCTTTTCAACTGCTATCTATTCATGTATTGAGTGACTTGGACTTGGAAATGAGTAGCACATACCTCGCCTTGACGGCGTACTTTAGGCGAGGGCGCAAAGAAGAGGTTGGTGAGATTGTTGTGGTCGAAGAGCACGTTCTCCTTCTCGCGGATGTATCGCGTCAGCAGCGGCGACACCTCGTCACCGAACAGCGACTGGTTGTCCTTCCAGATCTGCCGCTTCACCTCCGTGTCCGTGTCGTCGTACAGCTCTTTGTCTCGCACCTACAAACCCACCACTTCATTCCATCAAATACACTCATCGTTATTAATAATAATGTTATAAACAGTAATCGTTACTAACAGTTGAGTAACTAGAGAGGAGGATAATGTTTTCAAATTGATTTTATGATCAGTAGTAGTAATCAACAGAAACAGTTATCGAAAGTAGAGATATTGGGTCACTAGAGAGGAGGATTATGTTTTCAAATTGATTTTATGATCAGTAGTAGTAATTAACAGAAACAGTTATCGAAAGTAGAGGTCAAGTAACGGTTATTTATTTATTTGCATAAATACATACATGGTGACAACAGGTTAAACCCTTATATGTCTCCTCCAAACATTACAACATTCCTCATTCAAAAATTAGATTTAAAATAAATAACAAGCTAAGAATAAAACGAGTAGAATAAATTAAATAACAAAAAAGAGTCTTAACAATAGAAATATGGGATTTTTTATAAAAAAATAAAATCCTATCTTATATTTATTGCTGAAACTACTTTCCAAGAGAAAAGATGAGAGGTAGAAAAGCATGCACTTACAATATATTACATGAGCACAAACCATGTCATACCGAGCAAAGAATCATAGAACAAAAAATCATTTGGGCACTGAGGAGAAAAAATGTCATAAAAAAAGAAAAATGTCATACGGAAACCTGGCCACAAATATCTATCCTAAATTAAGCCCTTCAGAGTGTTGCGGAATCTGCCACGAGAGCAACCAAAGACGTCTAGGCGCCCAGAAAAGAGATTGAAATGCCTCTGGATTCTATTAATTGGAGAGTTATAATGACTTTCTGTTCTGGAGCGTGTTACAAGAAAAGAAAATGAAGAACGACGAGCTATGGATGAAATGTAGATATTAAGTTTAGAAAGTAAATAAGCAGAATCTATTTCATTGTTTAGTAAATTGTAAAGGAAAATTAGGGATCTGACATCCCTCCTTGATTTTAATGTTTCAATTCCAAATATACACCTCAGCTTATCAGTTGTGAAATCAAATGGACAGTTGACAGTAAACTTCTTTTAATCTCAGAAATTTGTTTCGTAAACGCTCCAGAATGAGAATTTGGCCATTGCAATATGGACTCCAGATCTCAGAGGCATATTCTAGGAGATTTCTAACTAGTGACTTGAATAATCTCTTGAATAAGAGATGGTGAGCATGTCCTTAAGATGAAACCCATCTGCTGATTAGCCCTACTGCATATGAAGTCCACATTACAATTAAAAGTAAAATCACAGGTAAACACTACACCGAGATCCTTGAAAGTTTTCATCTCTTCCAAAGGGGTCCGCGAATATTATATATATTTTCAAAAGGAGCCAACTGTCGAGTGAAACTAATAACTTTGCACTTGGCCACATTTATTCTCAGTTTATTAGTTTCACACCAGATTAATAAACTATCAACATCCCTCTGAAGGTTAATGCAATCATTGACATTCTTTGTTTCTCTGAATAGTTCAACATCGTCAGCGTACATGAGGCAAGAAGAATTTTTAATAAATGAAGGAAGATCGTTGATAAATAATAGAAAAAGTAGTGGCCCAAGATTAGAGCCCTGTGGCACGCCAGATGAACAATAGAACAAGAGCGATTACTTTATTTATATTGTTCAAGCATAGCCTACTAGAATTCTTCAAGGCCTGAAATATTGTTGAGGTCGCTGTATATGTATAAGCATAGGCCTATAGTCAGCCGTAGCCTACGAGAATTCTTTAGAATTTATCTAAGAATCTTATAGGCTAAACATCAGCTTATAATAAACTTATCATCGGGTGATGGAAGTGTACGCATCTATTATTAACTATTACAAAGGACTATGGAGATGTAGATATTATGAACAATGTATGCATGGAACTACATCTTGCGTCTGTCAACTTATTGGAAAGATATGGAGGAAATTGGTCTTTCGTGAATGAATCTTGTTTGTTTCAGCTAATACAGTTCCCGGGATTTTACCTCTTTGAGGAACTCTGTGAACTGTATTTGTATATTTTTTATTAATTTTTCGATTATGATAATAAATGGCGAGCTTACTAGAATACGCAGATACTTGTCGTCGATGTGCGATGTGTTCCTGAGGATGCACATGACCACTGGTCTCAGCGCCTTCACTTTCACCAGAGGAAAGCTCTTGGACAGCATCTCTTTCAGCTTCCTCTCATTCTCCTTCCCCTCCTTTTGGCCGATTTCGTTGATGTGTGCGACAAGACGGTCTCGTAACTCCTAACAGCAAAGTAATTGGTCGAATGAGAAACGAATTATTCCAAAAAATTAGAAATGAATTGTCATACAATAAAACTTGGAAAGTATAAGAACAGAATATAAATTATGGATATATTGTACGATATGTCCATCTCATAATTTTTAGATATTAGTTAGTTAATATTCTGTATTTGAACTAAAAAACATACCTTTAGCAATAATTAACACAAATTTTCACATTATAGTAGTTAATGTGTTTATCTATACATATATCTATATTTATTATACAATTTAATAACTTTTATATCTAGCTACCACAAAAACTGACAAAACATTCTTAAGAAGATATCCAAGAGTTGATATTTTTTATGCTCTGCAAACGAAACAATAAAAAGTTGGTTCTGTAATTTGATTTTTCATTCATATAATTATGAAGTCTAATGTACAGTGATTGAAAAGTCACGGTTGTATTCCGGTAAGTACAGTGTTGCATTATTATTCAAAATTAATTCCTTAAATAATTTCAATTCTGGAGTAGAGTTATTCTTAATATGCATGGCCATAAAAATACGATTTAAACTCAATTCATTACAAAACGATCCAAGAAAAACACAAAAATTCACAACAAAAGAAAGACACACAAACAGAATGAGAATATTATGATTTTAATTGTTCAAGATCTGTTTTATATTGAATGTGTGCTCTGCGGAGCAAAGAGAGAGTGTTAGGAATATTGATACATATGCATTCTGCCCTGGTGCAACACTATCAAAGCCAATGCTATTCTCTTTCTGCCCACACAGTACAAATTCGTAGGAATGCACGGCTGTAGAGGAGCATATATGAAATCTATAGGTTCTAGTATACAATTATTATTGAAATGATGTTTTGAGCTTCCGTCATATTGTCGAAATCAACAAATAATAATATATAAATAATAAATTAATAACCCCTATATAATCCCTGATCAATTATTTTTCAATTTCCTATATACAGTAGATGAATTGAAAATTAAATAATTGAAAAGAATAAATAAAAAGATTAAATTAAATTAAAATATGTACAATGGTGGATAATGAGTCATTCTAAAATATGTAGGTACCTCAAGAACAGACGTATGGAAATCTAGTCTACGAACGCCATGGAGATCCAATAATGGGAGCATTTGTCTAAGAGATGGAAGAAGAATTCCATTTTCGAGCTGAAAATCAAGAGATTAATTATTGGCGATAATACAGATTTATCAAGAAATGGATCATTGAAAATAGTTGGTCTTTATTAAGCAGAGAATATCCAACCATATTTTTTGCTGATTTGGTGCCCACATGAACTCCAGGCTTGTGCGTGGGTAATCGGCAATGGGAAGGATAATGATAATGATGTCGTTATAAAAAAAGGCTTAACGCAGTTTTGTAGATAAAAGTTCATCTGAGAGCTTCAAAAACTGACTAGTATGAATAACTGTTATCGACTCAATTCAATGAAAATTATACATTACAAATTATAAAAAAATTATAGGCTATTCAGTGAAGTTAGAAAGGAAATAAACGTTAAAAATTAGAAAACTGAATATGCAGACTGTCTATTAGTAAGAAGTTGATTACGATGCATATTTAGAGAATTTTAGTCAGTTCAGTCGGAAAAAATTATTAATTTTGTACAAAAAATACAAATAAAGATAACATTTGGTGCATTAATAGGCAGATGCAATTAAATTAGTAAGAACTGAACTATCATTTTGGCATATAAAAGTCAGAAAGATATCACAGTCTATAGCCCAAAATTCTTATAAAACAGTCTAGATATAGTGAAATGAAAACAGTTAAAGACTAGACTTTCAGATGAACTCTATAATAATTTAATGAAATTAAGATTTAATAAAATTATACCTGAAATTCTTCAATAGCCTTGAGAGGATCAGTACAGCTCGTCAGAGATTCTCGTAGAAAACTCTGGCCTGGCACTCCTATCTCCTCTAATCCAGTTCCCGTGATCTTGCTCATTTTTCTCAACTGTTAGTAGGCCTATTTTTTATAAAATTCTTATAAAACAGTCTAGATATAGTGAAATGAAAACAGTTAAAGACTAGACTTTCAGATGAACTCTATAATAATTTAATGAAATTAAGATTTAATAAAATTATACCTGAAATTCTTCAATAGCCTTGAGAGGATCAGTACAGCTCGTCAGAGATTCTCGTAGAAAACTCTGGCCTGGCACTCCTATCTCCTCTAATCCAGTTCCCGTGATCTTGCTCATTTTTCTCAACTGTTAGTAGGCCTGCAGTAGCTTGGCAAGTTAGAACTATCAAACAGCCTACTGTAGAAATTTCACGTTTTCAAGCCCGATCTGCTAGGCTCCATTGTTGAAGTCTGTTGAGAGAAATATTGATGAGTTGCAATAGTTTTTTTAAAGTTGTTCAACAATTCAATTATTCATAAAGAAATTAAAAAATAATAAATTCATAGAGAAATTAGAAGTTAATTTTACAAAAATAATACTAAAGGGTTTCAATGTTACCTAGGCTTGATTTAGACAGCCAATATTTATGATGATTATTATTGATCGGCCGATAATTACATACTAGCAGGTAACCCGTGCTCCGCTATGGTCTAACTATAAACTTGACCTATTGAAATCTTGAAAAATTTAAAATAGGCCTAGGCCTATAACAATCCTTGGTAAATTAAGAATCAATATGCAAAATTTCCAGTTTGAATTGAAAAAAATAATAATTTCGAATTCATGAAATTCCTATTCCTTAAGCCAACTCTTTCCTTTATTTTATGATAGATGATTTATTAGTATCTTTGAATATGAATAACTTTTGAACGGTTTGAGATATCAATGTGCGGTTTTCACTATTCATTTTCTCTTGTAATTCTGTATCCAATTCATGTATAATAAAAATGATCACCTTCCAATATGAAAAAATTAAGTTGGATTCAAAATGGCCGTTCCAAGATGGTGGGCCAAAATTTTGATGCAAAAGAAAGTAGTTATTTCTATTTGAATAGGATCCCCAATCAGACCTATCGTCAAATTTTCCTTTTAAAAGAAATAATCAGCTGTTTCCATACTTTTCACCAACTCTGTATAGGCTATTTCAAGGTACCTAGAATACCTTGTATCTAGGTACATTGGGCAATTGTGTGGATATGGAAAAAGAAGATAATTATATAACGAAAGATATTTAGAAGATAGAAGAAGAATGAGAATATAGAAAATAAACATAACCAACAAACACGAAAATACAGGTAGCATCTACAAATGTTTATGCATGTCATAGCATAGTATTTCCTTCACGTTGGACACATTACTTAAAAAATCACAAATAGGAGATAAAATACATTCTAAAACAAGAATAAACTCCAATTTGAACAAATTTGTAGACCTTACACATAAGCTAGCATCTTCTAAACTTATAAATTATGTGTATTGACAAAGTGACAGGATGAGGAGTCAACAAGATAAAATGTCACCAGAAATGGAAAAAACTAAGTCAAACGAAAGTGATAACTGCATAAATATTCAAACAAGAAGTCAACACCAGTCTTTATGTAATATATGTCAACAAATAGTTAGTGATCAGGATGGGGCAGTGGCTTGCCACTGCAGTGAGGACATATGCTACCACACAAAATGTGTAGGCATTAGCGACCTAAAATATGACTTGATGAAGGCGGGACGATGCACCGAGCAAACATGGCTATGCGAAAGTTGTAGTAATCTCATCAACAACGAGGCTATGCAGATCTCGACAACGCTGAATAGAAGCAACGAGTCGACAAACGAAGAATGTAATACTTGTACACGCTGTAAACTCACAGCTAGAACAAATCAAACTAGGCCAAGTCAAACTAATCAATTGGACGGAGTAATACCGATTTTATTAGCTGACATAAAGGAAATTAACAATGAAATCGACTACTGAGATCCGACAGGGACAGAATTTCAGATTCACTGGCTAGGAAGGCAGACGTCATTCATATACTGAAAAATATCATGCTGTATTTGAATTCTCCCAGGGCATCTATCCCGAGCCATCATACCCCATCAGGAAGAAATTTGAAGAAGACAAACGAAGACAAACGATGCTGAATCCACTAAAAAGATAACTGGAGAAAGTAACGGGAAAACACAGAATTTCATTATAACCGTCCATATAAGTGATAGCGGAAATAATCCCTGCCCACCGGCTCATATGATTGTTGTTTTGACAAAAAAGTCCTATCCAGACAAACAAAGGACAAACTGACCTACATGATACACCCGACGAAAACAGATGAGAGGCTACCGTTAACACAGCTTGAGGAAAATTCACAGCTGTCTGAGAAGCAGAAGAGTGATGCACCACTGATAATAGAGGACTCTTTGTTTTCAGAACACGGCCTACGACTTGATGAGCTATTGAGCACACATATTCCTGGCTACACACTCGTTACCAAATTTTGTCGAACTGTATATAATTATGTGGGGAGGCATAGCATTGTATAAAAATCTTAACTACAAGAATAAGAGAGATCGTATTCGATGGACCTCAGAAGCCAACAGAGAAAATCTTTGAGACAATAGCAGCTGAAGTCTAACTTAAGGAACAGAATCTAGTATTAGTAGGTTCCTATAGATCATCTGATCCTAGAACAGAAATGGAATACTTGAATAGGTTAGTAGAATGTGTACTGTAAAAATACTCAGGAAAGAAATGCCGCATAGTACTACTAGGAGATACGAATATAGACATACTGAAAACAGATAATAAAAGCTATAAAGATTTAAATAACTTGATAAAACAGCACGACTGCTACATATATGACATACCGGTTACTAGAAAAATTCAGACACAAGTATGGATGGGTAATACCTTAATATACCTATCGGAAAAGTAAAAGCAACAGCATACCCAAACTTAATCTCAGATCATCACTCCATACTATGTGACATAAAATATAAAGTTGAACATCAAACAGCCACTTATAAGTATGTCAGAAACTACTCAAAAGCAAATCTAAACAAACTAAAACTGCAACTAGGCCTTGTAAATTGGAAACCAGTAACTACGACTCATCTTGTGGAAGACGAACTTAATCATTTTCAAAGAATAATGCGCTTAAGCATAAATGAAACTATGCCAAGAGAACCTAAGAAGATTAACACAACAAAAAACAACATTTTGGGGATGAAGGAACCACAAAACTGAAAGATGCTACAATGCAAGCATATGATAAGTATATTCTCACAGACCGAATGGAAGACAAGGAACAATATTTGAAAATAAAAAATCTTATGACCTGGATGTAAAAAACAAAAGGCAACTGCAATAAAAAACAAAAATACAACAGGCAGAAAATAAAACTAGTCTTGTGGAGCGATAAATGAGGAAAGGAAAAAATATAAAAATGTTAGAAATGACAACCTCTACTTAACTGTGCAAGATCAAAAAATCACAGATCCCTTTCAAACTGGCAACATCTTAAACGCAGGCTTCACGCAGCCAATAACAGAATTGAATGGACATGATAATACTCCCAAAAATCTGTAATTGACAGAGAATGCTCAAACATTCAACCACTTTGATGATGTAACTGACACAGAGTTATCCAAGATTCTTAGAAGACTAAAACCAAACAACTCTTCAGGTCACGACGAAATTACAGAGAAAATCATAAGGTACTGTGAGGATGAAATTAGAGACCCACTGTTGCACATAGTTAACGCATCATTTGAACAAGCAGTATTTTCACAAAGATTAAAGATAGGCAAGACCTACCCCAAATTTAAAACAGGTGACCATACTGATCCAAAAAACCACAGACCCATAGCAAATCTTCCCATTGTATCCAATATTATAGAGCGGGCGGCGTACAATCAATTGATTTCATATCTGGAGACATATGGGTTATTGTTTACGAGCCAGAATGGATTCCGAAAAAATCAAAGTACAGCTACAGCGATTTCCGAACTCTGTAATGAGGTGTGTCTCAGGACTGTTTATCGATCTCCGGAAAGCATTTGATGTACTCAATTGGAAAATACTCAAAACAAAACTAAGAAAAATGAAGGCGGAGCACTCAAGTAGATTGAAGACTACCTCCAACATAGAAAACAATATGTAAAGCTGAATTTCCAAAGACAAAATCAAATAATCACTTTCAAATCAACAACACGCTCAGTCAAAAGGGGGAGTACCACAAGGGTCAATCTTAGGACTGCTGCTCTTTCTTATATACCGTACATAAATGATTTTCCGGGAAAATTACAAGAAAACAAGAAGTGCATCTTATTAAATTTGCAGACGACACAACTATACTACTTACCACAAAAAGAAAGGAAAATCGAAGCAATATATAGTTGACTCAATTCTTACTGAAGCTGCCTCGATATACAATAGAATGAAACTGGTCATAAACAATGAAAAGACAGTAAACATAAACTTCACCCCAATAAACCAAACCCAGGATGAACCACAGAATAGTAATATACAAACAGTGGAAAGCACAAAGTTCCTTGGTGTAATTATCGACAGTCATCTGTCCTGGAGGCAACACACGGACTATTTATGTAGAGAAACTCTCCTCTGCAAAATAAGTCATCCGCAGAATTAGAAACATTGCTGGTGAGAAGACAGCACTGATTTCATATCACTCATTATTTGTGTCACACCCAAGATATGGCATCGTCGCCTGGGAATCATCAGCACAGGACAATCTAGAGAGAGTATCAAAAATACAAACGAGAGCAGTGCGAATCCTACTAAGAGCAAACTACATAGAACACTGTACTTTGGTACGACAGAGACCAAGTCAGGTCTACAACAGTCACTCCAGATATCTGGTCATAACTAAGACGTAACTCACAGTGTATGATTAAATTTTGTTTAAAAAATCATAAATTGAAAACAGATATTAAAAACATTATTATTTGTACCTAACACCTTGAAATTAAAAATGCAGTATCAATAACTTGGTTAGGTGGTATAATGCCTTCTTTTGTTTTACCTGATTTTATTTAGTCACCGGTCAACAAATCGACGAAAAAGGTCCTCTCTAGCTGAAAAGTAATTGAAATGTCAATCGTTTAAAAAAATAGTAAATTGTTATCAGTTTATTTTAAATTCCTAGTTATAAATAAGATTTACAGAGGTTAGCTCCGTTGTTTCCAAACGATAAACGAAAACACAGTCTAGTCGATTATTTATATATCGATACTTCAATATGATCGATACTTATTGCTACTCTATCGATAGTTACGATAATAATCGATGTCTAATGGTAAACAGCCGCGTTGTTTGAATACTTCTACACCATTGAAAAATAATGTTTAAAATGAGTATTAAAATAATGTTAAGAGTATTAAAATTTTGTTGTTTAGAAATTATCACTTGGATTTTAAACTAATGCCTTTATTTCACTGTTAGTCCAGACGAATGGTCATTTTTCAAGATGTAGGTAGCCCCAAAAGAATAGGCTATTTTTCTCGACCAATTTTTTTTCCAAAAAATTATGTATTTCCTATTAATATAGCTAGATATATCTTTAATAAACACTATTTCATCAATTTGGGAACAGTGGGCATAAAAGGGGTGATAAAGTTATAGAGTACATTTTTATTTCAAATATGATTGAAAATTAGGTTGAAAATCACTTGAACACTCATATTATTTTGATTGAATGTTAAAATATTTATTGAAAAATTGTTGATTACAGTAAGAAGATTGGATTACAAAAAAATTGATAAAATACAGAGTGAGCATAAAGTCTTGCCCTGATTTTAAAATTTTATTACAGTACAGAATAACCGTTTGACATATCAATTTGTATCTGGGGCTGTTACATAGGTTAGTGTTAGTAGTTTTTTTTAATATCACTTAAGTTAGTAAACTTCAACGTGTGCCCCCTTGGTAGCCCGGAGAATGTCGAATCCAGTTCTTACCAGGTGTTTTGTAACATGACTGTGTTCTGTCACAGTACCCACAGCAGCTTGTATCCTAGAATTCAATTCGTCGATGTCAGCAGCTGGTGTGGCAAAGACTCTGTCCTTGATATATCCCCATAAAGAAAGTCAAGGGGAGTAATGTCTGGAGAGCGGGATGGCCAGGGTGTTGGACCACCTGGTGCGGGAACACTAGCGTCAGGTGATCAATTTTCATAACGGCAAGGAAAGTTGTGTGAGTGCGCCACACCAGATTTTTTCGTTGTTGTTTATAGATCTTGTTTTCACTGGATTTATTACCAATGTATTCCTATATAACTTTAAAGTGTAATATTTTTTAGCTACTTCTGCATGTCGCAAGTAATGTTTTTTGAGCTTTTGAATGTCCTCAGACAACATATAGTTAAACTGAACAAAACTTATCACCGTGCGATTGAGCCATTAAATCCGAACGGAGCCGTCGGCTTCAATGCTCCTCTCGGAATTCCTGACGGCATTTCCGATCTACGATGCGGATAGGTATGCGCACTCCAATTGAAAACAATGCATCAAATCTAATCGTCCGATGCGTGCCGTCCGTCCGATGACGATCTGTGTGCGCCTACCTTTACTCTCTTATCTACAGCTCCCAAAGCTTGCACTAAGCGTGAAGGCCTACCCAAAGTCAATCTCTTGGAATATTTGTGTAAATATGTCATGCATATTTGGCGGGTGAAAGCAAAGAGGTCAAGTTGTTCTGGTTTGCTCTTAACCCATGTATGTAATTGCCAAGCATTGTTCATGGAAACATTGAGTGGGAAACTCAAAAGCTGCCAGTACCATTTATTACCTCTAATGTTGATCCTCATATTAGAAATGTTCTCATCCCATCTATCAACCACACCCATGTAAGTATTATATAAGTCACAAACAAGAAGGTTGATCGATGGAAATAATGATTTTTTTCAATGCCTGGCTATAGCGCTTGACTTTCCCATTTGGTTCAATACCTGCTTGGGAAGAGATGAAATTCACTATAATTATTATTGTCATGGTACCTATTGGACTAATGTTATTCCAGAACTTTCATCTGTCAACTGATGCATTGATCCTCTACTTTTTTACGTAATATTTTTGCATCAATTATTGGAGCCCTCTCTACTCTATTTGACCTTATTGTGTCAGTACTGTTCACCCCTTTATCTTTCAAAGCCTCCACAAGTTTTATACTACTAAAAAAATGGTCAAAGAATGAATTGTAGTTTTTTACAGGAAGTTTATCTATCAAACTCATGACAACTGATCCTCCAACACCAAGCTCTGGGATTGTATTTCTAGTTTTTGCACCCTGGTAGAGGTTACCTTGTATGAAATAGCCCAACCGAGTGCAGAGGCTCCAGCACTTATAACCAAACCGTATCGGTTTACCATGCATGTGCTGTTTAGCCCCATGCCTCCCCAAAAAATGAATCATTGATTCATCGACACATAAATTTGTTTCACCAATGAAATATTTGAGCCACCTCTCATTCAACATTTTCCACAAGGGAGAAATTTTGGAAAAACGATCATTCTTATCCAAGTTATTGTTATCACATATATGGAGATAATGTCTTATTTGTGAAAATCTATTCCTTGACATGGCCCCACTAATGGCACTGTTATGGGCATCAGGACTTTGCTCCCAATACATACGCCTCCTTGATACCTGACAATAACCACTTACTAATAAAATTGCAAGATAAACTCTACACTCTTCAGGACCAAAATTCAAATTTACCTCACCGTTTTAAAGAGCATAAAGATTAATGAAGTCACAAATATGATGTACAACTTCATCATCATAAAAGAGTTCAAACAAATCAACTGGTTCACCATCTGACTCTTGTAACCACCTTGGCAATTGAAACTATTTCTCTTGAATAGCTTTGATATCCTTCTCGACCCAATGATAGATTTTCTATGTCTTCTGTGAAGTACTAGCTGTTTTACCTGTTGACTGTGATGAATCCTTACAGAAGGTCCAGCCCGGGGATTCCGAGAAGGTCCAGCCCGAAAGTTTTGAGATGGATCAGCCTGTAATTTTGGGGAGGTTACAGCTTCTACAGCAGGTTGTTGTTCAGAAGAGATGATCTCAGTTCTAATACCGTCCTCTGTGACTCTCCTCATGGAAGCTTCAGCATGGGATAGAAGTTGCTTCTTTGACAAGTGGTCAATATCTACTTCATCTTCTTCACCACTGTCACCTTCTGAGAGAATATCCTCGGGAGGGATAAGTGTAATAAGTGCATCCAGAATATCATCATCTTGGGCCAAAATCTCCTCAATTTTGAATAATGAGAGCCTGCAACAAAAAAAAACTTTTTAGAACACCATCCCATTCATGCCCACTGTTCCCATTTGGGAACATCATATTTCAAATGACTGTGCATGGAAAATATAATGAAAATTTATAGAACTGGCTCTTGTAATTGTTAGAGACATACATTGAGAATAATTGAGCATAAAAAATAGCAATTTTTACATGAATAGAGAAAAAATATAGCCTACCTTTCATTTGATGACATGACGCAGCAAAACGTATAACCTTCAATGTGCTTGTACTCACATACTGACGGCCTGATACAACAATGCTGGAAAATGGTGGACATTGATGGTGGATGTCCCCAGTGATGCCAACATAACATATTTGATTCGTAAAATTTCCCTTTTTATCAGTATTATTGGAGCTACAACAATAATAATGACTTGTTCCCATTTGGGATCAGTGGGCACAAATTAAAAAAATACAAATAGGCTACAGGTATAGAAGTGAGGTGACTGTTATAATAACAGTGGAGGAAGATGGGAGGATAACGTTGCCGAACCTCTGTCTTGTCAATGCCTTCTATAGACGGTAGCTGATACAGGTTTATTAGTGTAATATTAACTGTCCATCCTCGTTTAAAATAATCAATTATATTTTATTAAGCAATAAATAGCGAAATTATGTATTTTTTTATTAAAAATTAAATTATATTTCTCAATAATTTCATAATGAATCAACACTAGTGACCCCCTGGGTTGAAGAGCTCGCTCATGAACTAAAATTTGATAATGATAAGCCAGAGGCCGGTTTTACACCTACAAACCTCCACATTTTGGGACTTTTTGCATTCTATCTCTTCTCGAAAACTTTGAGTTTTTTGAGAAAAAACATTGCCAACATAACCCTAATTGAAGGAAATAGAATATCAAATAAATTGAGTGGTGCCGCAGTATTTACAATTCGTGGTTTTGGAGACTCAGGTTTTTAAAAAAGGAGTAGGCCTAGTCAAGATTTTTTGAAAATTCTGGTAAACTTGGTACTTACTCTTTACTCTTTTACTATATACTGATGGTGTTGGCTTATTTTCCAACATTTGGGGTAAGAGGAATAGCCTACTTGAAAAAATAGAAAACCATGTCCTACAGCCAAAATAGATTTTTCCGGTGAAGCTGCTTGGCTTGATCCTGGATAGGAGTTGTGAAGCAGTCATTTATAGAGTATAGAGACTGTTTGCTGTTGGCTGAGTAGGGTAGCCTCCCTATTTAGAGGGCTGACAGGTAGTGTTCCCATGCACTCAGATGCATTTCAGAGCATCCTGTTGTAAGGCCTATAATGGAGCTCGGATGTTGAACGAGTGCTGCGTATGCAGGAGAAAAAATTGCGGGGATACTTAGGCCCGGTTGCACAAAAGCCGGTTAAATTTTAATCGTGATTAATTTCACGAGAACCAATCAGAGAAGGCCTTTGTGATAAGACGATTCAAATTTAACCGGCCTTTTGTTCTCTATATTTTTCATTCTCTTTGCAGGACCCATGCGAATATGTAGATGAGCTTGCCACCAAGCAGAGATTTTATGCCTATGATACAATCTAATCAGAGGCTGAGCAGGACACGAACTTATCAACAAGACTTAAATACAGTAGCAGCAAGAGTCCTGCCGGCCTGGCGATTTCAGGGCGCGCTACTGAGGAGAACCCATTGTGATCTTTGCCGTGGCCTTGATGTTTTTGTAATCACATTATGAATTATTATGCCAGCTGAAAAAAATGGACAACACTGTTGCCAATTCTCTGCCTCGTTACTGCCTAGAAAATAGCTGATCATTCTTGTTGAAAATATTCAATTATATTTTATTCGTAAAAAATGGGGTTTCAATGATTAAGGTAATGATACATTTTTATCTGCTTTGTCGAATAATTGACAAGGATAACAACACCAATCATAAAGTGGACCTTACTATAAGGCAGGCGACCCTAGTGTAATGAGCGCAATAAGAGCTAATGCCAAGGGACATAGCGAATTCCTAGTGAATTATCAAGCAGTGAGTTTTTTTGGCTGCTTATCGAAATTAAGCAAAGACATAGAGCTGTGAGAGTAAACAGACGTTTGCTCGGCTTGAACTCTCACTGGAGGCCTAATGTATTACATGGCTGCAATTGTCATTCAAATTAAAAGCTACTAACTTCTTTTCCCATTAATAAGCTTGTTTATTATGATTATTGAAAGCATTTTATGAAATTTTACAATTATTCAGGTAATAAAATTTTCAATTTCACTATATTTCTTAAAAGTTTTAAAAGTTGCAGACGTGTCATAATACACAGGGCTCCATTTTCAGCTGATCCTTATCTGTATTTCTATAATAATTGAGTTAGCCTACGGATGAGATAGGGAGAGGACGTAGCCCCCCCCCCCCCAAGAATACAAAACATAATATCAAGATATTTTCATTTATTGGAAATCGTATATGCAATCAAATGATCTGACCATCAAGTTGATACAAAAATAGTCTGAGTAACCATAAAATTATGTGGACTAGTTTGATCGGAACAATCTACAACAATAAAATCAGCAGCCTCTTCGGAGCATTATTATTTACTAAGAATACCCTACAATACATGACGCCACTTAACTACCGAAATAAACTCTTTTGTTTGATAACCTAACACAAAAATGAGACTAGAGTATTAAACAGTGTAAACTAGAATGTATACATGAATATATAATAGATATATTATTTTTAATAAATTAATGTACCGTACATTCTAATTAGAAGTATGCAAATAGAAACATTAGTCATGGTAAAAAATAGTTTGAAACAATTCGGTATTAAATGATTAATAATAATAATAAGTCACAACCATTTTTTCTGATTGGCAAACAAGAAACATTGAGCGCACTACATGTGTGATTTCATAAATTTCTTTAAATTTTCAATTAAAATTGAATTCTATGAACAATAGATTCACTGACAATGTCTAAAAACTTACGAAATATACTACAGTATAATTTTGAACAATATAGTATTCCATTATAATCACAAAAGAATGGTTGAAAAATGTTGATAAATTAATATTAAACCATGAATAGATTATTTTGAACTGATGGTATCAACAGTTAATGAGAAAAATATGCTTATTAAAATTGCTGAGCAGCAATTTTCTATTGCATAAATTGCTACTTAGTTTGGCACAGTTCACCAATATAAATTTGTGGCAGAAATTTGAGCTTCAATACATATTTGTTTTTAGTAATATGAGTATTCTCACCAAATTAGAACGTTCACCAACGAAGAAATAACAATAATTATACATCATTAGTTGAAATATACAACAAGCTATTGTAATGCAAAATGAATCAAGGGAAATACTTATTTAATGTAATTGTGAGTTATTAAAACTATACTTACTTCTTATACTACAATGAATAATAAATTATTTTAATGGTATCGACAAAACTATTATTCTGATATTCAAACAGATACCAAGCTGTTAACAAAAAAAAGTTGAAATAAACTTGTTATTATTCAAAAACATACTTAATTTTTACTATTTGAAATATATCTAGTAAAGTCTGATCAATAAACTCGATCTATCATTTTCAAAATATGTTAAAATCAAGTAGAAGATACGTTCATTATAAACGAAAGAATCTTAACATTCTTGTAAAAAACTGGATTTGGTATGACAAATATTAAAAAAATGCAGTACTATATTTTTTATTTATTCATATTATGTATAAGATAATTAGAAAATGTGAAAAATGTTCTCATCAATCAATAAATGGTCTATATCAATCCAAATAAATACAATAATAATAGAGTATGATATATTGTTATGCGTTAGGTGTTTTGTGCTCATTGAACTATTGTTTAATTTAATAAAAGTATTAAATTATATCTGTGATTAGAAAGACATTCAAGCACCAAATCATAAACTACAAAAATATAAATAAACTTAAAATTAATAATAGGAGATTCTTGTAAGCAGCAACATTTCTATATGAATAAATTCATAAAAACACAACCTGAATAAATACTGTGATAGGACTAGATCAGTATACAAACAACCAGTTGAATTATTGGAACATCTACCATAAAAACCTATCAATTACACATATTTTTTGTAAATGCTTTATGTGTGTGAAAGTTCCCTGAAACCATCTTGAAAATAAAAATTGTCAAGCTCTCAACACTATTATATTACTTTGATCAGTTCTTAAGAAAGTGTAAAAAATTATATTCCGATAGTTCGTGAATCTTATAATGAAATTAGGAAAGTTACCTTCTCATGTGAGATTATTCAAATCATTTTTTTAAACAACCAATTTTTTACCTATATTTGATAATCTATTTATACTTGAATCGAATTTATAAAAAGATTATTCACAGATTACGACACCATCTATCTGGAATATGTATGAAATTGAAAGTTGACATCTGACCTTCAAGAAAAAGTGGAATTTTTCGGTAACTTTCCATTTCAAAAACTTTGAAAGAGCGAAAATGTTGAGAATGTAATTTTACGAAATAAAGCATATTTGAACTACATATGAGATGAGTGAAAGTAGTTTATTACTTTGATACCGGTTGGTATTTTTTCGTGATTCTTGGTCATTTATTTGTAATAATTATTGTATCCAGAAATAAATTATATAAAATAATCTGTTGCTATTGTTTGTAAAATATTGTATTTCTGCATTGATTATTTTCAGTGTTACATGATTCTTAACTATTGAAAAAAAACAACTTTCTTTGACTTTAATTAGTATTGGTATATTCGAGCTAAGGACTCAGAGGTCAACTGATTTCAGACCGTAGTAACTGCAGTTTGAATGAATTTGAAAAAACTTGGCGGAAAATGTTAAAAAGATTATAAAACGTTTCACAAATTCTATATAAATTCAACTAAAAATAGATAACAGTTACAAATGATGGAAACTTGAACAACCAATAGTTGAATACTGATATTTTCAGAATAATAAATAGATGTCCAGAAAGTAAATCACAAAATGAGTTACACAATATTACAAAATGGCACGTTACAATACAATAAGTTTTAATCTACATTATTTACAACATTATAATATTATCACGAGCCATCCAGGAAGTGGACAAACATTGAATTGAAAAACATTACAATTGTTTGTACAGATGATGTACATATACTAAGCCCATCTTTCAACCATAAATTTTTATTAAAATGAAAGTCAATGTCGAGCAGAACTGTTTTATGGATTTTTCTATCACTAATTCCAACCGCCCGGAATTCTCTAATTTACTAAATTTAAAGTTGGATTCAAAACAAATCAAATCTACAGGTGCTTGAGGTTTTCTAGGAATCGAGGTTGACTCTGGATTGAGGTGGAATTATCATGTGGACGAGGACGTGAAGCGACTTAGTAGGGCGAAATTAATTTGCTATCTCAAGATTAACGACCAGTCTGAACAAGAAAGTAGTATTCTCGGATTATTATGGCTACTTTCGACCTCTACTGACATACGGCTTGATCTTGTGGGGCTCATCAACTGGAATAGTCAGAGTATTCAAGGCACAGTAGCGAGTGGTCA
The DNA here is from genome assembly GCF_014356525.2 of Nilaparvata lugens. Lineage (NCBI taxonomy): Eukaryota > Metazoa > Arthropoda > Insecta > Hemiptera > Delphacidae > Nilaparvata > Nilaparvata lugens. Next base: position 33,709,061 of record NC_052506.1, read on the forward strand.
GGATGATGCTGGGGAAACCTCCCAGAACCCCTTGCAGGCATCAGTTACAAAGTGCAAGAATTCTGATCCCTCTCTGTCTATACTCGAGGCTGCACTACATGGACTCAAACATAGAGCTTCCTGGGCTAGACGATCGGATACACACGGGTACAACACGAGGTCTAGGAATGCTCTAAGACTAGATGCACATTGAACGTCTTTTTTCAGCGTAGTCCTGATCAATGAGCAGGAAAATATTGAACTCTCTCCCACCTGTTTTATGAGATTGACACAAAAGTTTTGTTGAAGGACTGGTTGATCGAAAAATCCGTATACAGTATAATGGAACTTTTTGAATTGAGAAGTTTTTAAAATGATGTGATTCTTGTCATCGAATTGAGTTATTTTTTGTCATTTTAATATCTCAACATTTTTAATACAATGTAATGTACCAATGTAAATATGACTATGTATTTGACTTGTGTCAATATTGTATTATTGTACAATGCAATGCATGACATCAATAAAATTGAAATTGAAATACTCCATTAATTTCCAGTTACTTTTCAAGCTCCTTGGGAGCTAGATTTATACAGAAATAAGTTTTGCAACTTCATCCAATCACAGTATGTTTCTACGAGTAATTGAACATTCAATTCAAAATTCAATTTGATAAGTCCCACTCCCTGGACAACACTACAGCCAACCGGTTGCAGGATCGACAACAAAACCCTGATAGTGATCTAATTTCATTACTTTATAGTTGTTTGATTGTAATAAATTAGGATCCCTCCCAAAGCAAGATCAAACCATTATACTCTGACAATCCTAAAATATAAATTGCAGTTAATTTGTCTATGTTTCACGCGTAAATTTATTTTTAAATAGCAATAATAAATTCTTTTAAAATTACTTTTATTAAGCATACATTTTTTGTTAAGCTTTTATTAATAATTACATTGTCACCGTACTTCTCATTTTTATTTGAACGCTTTTATGTCAACTTTTGTAATCCAGAATTTGATCTGAAATTCATAACTATAAGTGACGTTTACGCAACAGGTGGTCAAAAAATGGATAGGATGGTGAATCCAATACTGCGTAAAAAAATGAACACAGAATATATAACAGGGAGTTGATAACAGAGTATATTTTCACAGTTTGATCTGACGAAAACGCTGGAGATAACAACAAAACTGATAAATTCAAACTAAAGTAGTATGAAAACAATTCTATGTAGTGCAGTGATAGAATGACCGATCAACATGCAATGCGCGCGGAAACTAAGTTATTAAGCACTTTGAAGTGTTCTATTCTACTTGCATGAAGCACACTGTCATACTCTGTGGGTAAAACATAACATCATAATGTTAATGGTATCATCATATGCCATAACATGATAATGATAATGGTAGCAATATAATTTTCTGTTTATAGTAAAGGTGGATATTGTGATAGATAATCATCTGAATAGATGAAAATACTTGAAACTGCCACAACCACTCATTTATTTAAAATAACGAGTGACTGGTTATGGTTGTCATATCATCATCAATCTTTTATATAATGTATTTTACTGAAATCTTACATCAATTCACTAGTAATTGATAATGGTCTATCAACCCAAACGTAATATTATTGAGTTTCTTTTCCGTCTAGTTTTGGTTGTCACATCATAATCATGCTCTTAGGGCCGTTTGCACAGTCAAAGCTCAAACTGAATTTAATCAGCTGGTGGCTTAGACTAAAAATGAATCACATTATAACAACAGGACTTAATATGAATTTAATCCAGTTTGAAATTAAATTAAATTTAAGCTGTCACTGTGCAAACGCTATTTGGAGTATGATTAGAGAGAATGATAATGGCGTATAGATTGATATAGTTCTTGGTGCAATAAATTTTAGTGAGAATCACCGTTTATTAGAGCTAAGTAATAGTCTTGCAATCGTTAAAAGGGTTTGTGATTGTTATTAATGAGTTAAAGGTTGAGACAATTCCAAGTGTTCCTATTGAGTGTGTAATACAATGAGAAAATGAAGTGTAGTTTGAGCATTAACTGTTGGGCAAGTCGACAGAGCGCGCGGCCGCCTTGTGACGCTCCTGCTGCTGCTTGATGAAGGCGCTGAGCCGATTCAGCAGAAACTGTTTGTCATGACCTTCGAGCACCAGCTGCTTCTTGAGCACAGCGACCATGTGCTTGTTGGCGGCGGCCACCGCGTAGTAGTAGTAGAGAGAGAGCACGAGCACGACGAAGAGGGGAACAGCGAAGGCGGCAGTGGTGCAGAAGTCGGCGGTCACCTTCACCCACGTGGGGAACGTGTGGAAGGTGGCCTCCATCACGGTCCACGCCGACCGCCGACCGCGGAACGGACCGCACGTCTTGGACGGCATCATCTCAGAGATGCTGAACGCCCAGGGGATGACGGCGACGGCCAGCGACACCAGCAGCACCGACATGAACATCGAGTTGGAGCGCGACGCCCGGTAGATGGTCGACGACGGCGTCGAGTTCACCAGGCACGCGAACTTCTTCACGTTGAACACTACGAAGAACACGAGCGTCGTGAACACGGGCAACAGCGGCGCGTAGAAACTGCCGAACCAGGACAGTGTCTGTGTGTACACAACGTCCAGTACATGTTTGGGCAGCTCAAACTCCTGTTTGCCAAGGAACCTTGCCAGTCTGCAGTTTATGTGTTTGGCCATCAACATTCGCGGGAAATTGAGCACGAACGTGATAAGCACACTAGACACAGTGTCGAGGATAAGTAGCTTGTACATGTGTTGGCCGATGTAGACCTCCCAGCAGGGAGTGCTCTCGCAGGCCGACTCCTCGAAGCAGTCGGACGAGTGGATCTGGCACTTGAGCAGCGGGTAGAAGGAGGCGACGAGCACTCCCAGAGAAGACAGGCGCAGCAGCACCGTGCGCAACAGAGTCAAGCGCACCACGTAGATCGGGTTGTATTGCTCGAACGAGACCAGGTAGTTGAAAATGGTCGGCACTACCAGATTCAAGCTCACTATGCACATTGACGGAGCGAACTCGAGCAGCAACGAGTAGTAGCGAGGCACTGGCTCGACTAGCAGCTCCGTCCTCTCCAACTCACTTCTCGAATAGCTGAACGCAAAGAATATCAGAATTCCGGCCAAGATGAGTGTCAATATAACGAGACAGTTGACAATAACCCTGACCATCAAAATCTTGAACCTCTCCTCTCTGGAACGATTGCGCTTCTCATCGGCGCGCCTCTCCGCCTCCAACGAGCCTTTGATCTCGTTGTACAACGCTTTGTGCTTAATCACTGACGACCGCTCGTTCTGGATGCAAAAGTCCCAACCGGCAAACACAATGTTGCAGTAGTGATAGAACTGGCCTTCGCCCTCGATCAGCCGCTCTTTGAAGCCACGCGCTGATCCTTTCAGAATCGACGCCAAACTGTACAAGAAGTAGCACAGCGCTACACCGATATATGCCAACGGCAGGTTGTAGTTGACTATGTCATTAAGTAGGATTTTGTCCGGATAAACGCCGTAGAAAACGTAGGTGGACTCCATCCAACCGGTGCCCTGTACGAAATCGATGAACGTTTCGTTTTCGGTGCGGTTTCTGACCAGTTTGTAAGAGGTGCTACAGCAGAATAGTGACTGACCATCGGTGGTGTCGTTGTCAGAAAGGATCACGGTGCACGGTTCTGTGGTGTCGTGGTGCTGTGGTGGTAGCATGACAGTGGGCATAACGACAAACACCACAATCATGGCAGAGATGGTGAGGTTGAGCAGCATGAGCCACTTGACGAACAGGAAGAAGGCCACCACTCCCGTGCCGAAGTTGCCCTCGATCTTCTTCAGACTGTGCTTCCACAGCTCTAGCTTCGAGTAGGTCTCCTTCCACTGCATCTTCAACTGTTCCCACATTTTTCGCCGCTGCCACTTGAACTGCTTCAGACCTTGCAGGCGAAATGTGTCTGCACTCTGTCAATAAATATAAACTATGTATAGATTGATAGATAAATATCTAGTTGATATATTAGTGCCCGTTGAAATTATATACGCCATAAAAACGAATACAAATTCACACTAATAGCTGAGTATATAAATGACAGTTAAAAATAAGTTAATAAATGAATTGATTTACTCTACTGTGAGTCATGTGCTAAGCCAAATACAATAATATATTCTAAAACTTTGTTGCCAAATCATTTATCGAGTTAGTGTTCAGTGATCAGTTTTTTGGTGGTCGGTAGGTTATCAGGGGCAAAAATGTTATGAACTTGTGAAGGGCATTATGGCTAATTTCATTAACACGCTCAAACCGAAGCAATGAAGCATTAATATATCTGTTCTCATATTTTGGAAATACTATGAGAGCACATAAAATAGATCAATTACAATTTATTGATATATCATCTAATAATATTTTATTGTATAATGATGTTTGATTCAGTATTCAGTGATTGGAAAAACTTTTATCAATTCTGATACAAACAACAATAATTTTATGACAAATGTGACAGTTGATGTGACAATTGTGATACTGCCAATCCAGGATTCTGGTCAGAGGCCAAGTGCAAGGAATTGTAATTTAAAATTTGTATATAAATGTTTCTACCATCTCAGAATAATTCATAAGAATGAGTACATATAAAAATTTTCAAAATTGACCGACTGTTTAATACAATTATGTTAAAGCACAAGTTCAATGCTTCATTTACAGAGTGTTTCAGAAGTAGTGTCGAACATTTTAGGGTATTGTCCCTGGATGATAGGAGACTATAAATGTCGTATTTAAGTGTCCAAAACTCAGCGGTTATCCTTATAGCTGCCATTTTGTTTTTTCACTAGGGAATTTTCATTTCAAGATCGAATTGTTGTATCGATCTGAAATTTGGCATGAATATTTATGCTATACAAACTGCACTTTGAAAAATAAAATAAAAATTTTAGATGTAAATTTTCAAAAAGGCAACCATTTAAAATTTTTATGGCGAATTTCACGAAAACCGTTCACTTTACAGAAAATTTACAAGAGACAAAAATCTGGTGTGGCGCACTCACACAACTTTCCTTGCCGTTATGAAAATTGATCACCTAACGCTAGTGTGCACGCGCATCTCAAGTGTACTTATAAACAAAGATCGGAGCCAGCTGGTGACAGGACAATAACGCTGGAGACATACGAGGTCTGCTATCTCTTCATAGTGAATCATTTAATAGAATCAACAGTTGCCAACAGTTTGCAATTGGATAATCACATTTTCTCGAATTTCGAGCTTATTTTCAATTTTAGGTGAAAATGTTACTGAACATTAATTGTAGAGATTTTCATGCTCAATCTTTTCCACTCAATTTTTTTTTTGTTTAAATTGTATCTGAAGCCTGATAATTGAGAATCTAAAATCAAACTTTGCATAGATGGGGCGGAGCTCCTGAAATTTTTACAGATATGGGATTCGTGGCAGTTGATAGAGCTCATTAATGACTATTTAAGGTATGAGTTTAATCAAAATCGTTGGAGCCGTTTTCGAGAAAATCGCAAAAAATCCTGTTTTTTACAACATTTTCTCCATTTTAGCCGCCATCTTGAATTGCATTTGATCAAAATTGTTCGTGTCGGATCCTTATATTGTAAGGACCTTAAGTTCCAAATTTCAAGTTATTTCGTTAATTGGGAGATGAGATATCGTGTACACAGACGCACATTCACTCATACACACACACACACACACACACACACACACATACAGACCAATACCCAAAAACCACTTTTTTGGACTCAGGGGACCTTGAAACGTATAGAAATTTAGAAATTGGGGTACCTTAATTTTTTTCGGAAAGCAATACTTTCCTTACCTATGGTAATAGGGCAAGGAAAGTAAAAATCAAGGTCCCCTGAGTCCAAAAAAGTGGTTTTGGGTATTGGTCTGTATGTGTGTGTGATTATCCAATTGCAAACTGTTGGCAACTGTTGATTCTATCAAATGATTCACTATGAAGAGATAGCAGACCTCGTATGTCTCCAGCGTTATTGTCCTGTCACCAGCTGGCTAAGATCTTTGTTTGTAAGTAGACTTGAGATGCGCGGGAACACTAGCGTCAGGTGATAAATCTTCATAACGGCAAGGAAACTTGTGTGAATGCGCCGCACCAGATTTTTTAATTTTAATTTTTTTCGGAAAGCCTTACCTATGGTAATAGGGCAAGGAAAGTAAAAAAGTTAGCAAATTATATCAAGATTTCAAAGATACCTTATTTAATTCGTACTGCATGCATGACCTTGAACAAACAAGATAATCTGGAACATGTAAAATCAGGTGGATGACCATATGGAGCCATACCAAGTTTCAAAGCTTCATCCTAAATACAATTGGAATGGAAAATTTAATATTGATGTTTAAATGGTGAGAAGTGATCATGCATGCAGTACGAAAATAATTAATTTCTCTGTTATTCTTCGACCAATCTTAATAAATAAGGTATCCTTGAAATCTTGATACGATTTTCTAACTTTTTTGTCTCTAGTAAATTTTCTGTAAAGTGAACGGTTTTCGTGAAATTCGCCATAAAAAAATAAAATGGCCGTCATTTTGAAAATTTACATCGAAAATGTTTTATTTTATTTTTCAAAGTTGAGTCTTTTCAGCATAAATATTCATGCCAAATTTCAGATCAATACAACAATTCGATCTTGAAATGAAAATTCCCTAGTGAAAAAACAAAATGGCAGCTATAAGGATAACCGCTGAGTTTTGGACACTTAAATACGACATTTGTAGTCTCCTATCATCCAGGAACAATACACTAAAATGTTCGACACTACTTCTGAAACACTCTGTATATACTAAATAGTATTTATACTAATAGTGTTACTGACTAGTATTACTCGCCTGTAATTGTGCTTTCATTTCTTTCTTTTGTGCCATGCTTATGGGCATCGATTTGATAAGCATTATTTCTTCCCACATTCTTTCTTCATTGGATAAATTTTCTGAAACAAAGAAAATAGAGGGATAAATAAGAGAATAACACAACAGTAAAGTGGATTGTAAATCATACAATTATCATAATAATTTTGTAAATATACATCTTTCACAATCAACTTTAGATAATAAACAAATATTTCAAGATATATGAAGATAAAAAGATAGCAATTGGTAATGGATGATGTAGTGAGATTCACATAAAACTGTTAGAATTTTTTTTGTATGGGAAGTATTGATGTTCTATACAAGGAATAAGCTATAGATAGCAAAGCGAGAACCCTTGTATTCTTCAAGGTTTCGGCTATAGCTTCTAAAGTCTAGTCACAGCAGGTTGGCCAAGAAATGATACAGTCGACTTACTTGAAACCCTACATCTACATATTTATGATCGGTGAACGGATGGCGTAGTTCAGTCACAAATGGTAGCGGCATCAAGGGAATGGAGTAGCGCGTATGCGCTCTAATGTCTCCAATAATCATTGCAATATGTAGCTCAAAAATACTTCAATCAAATACCATACGAAATTAAATCATATGAAAATATTAAATCTTTTTCAAAACTTTTAAGAGCTTGGCTAATGTCTTTCCAAGAATTGTTTTTTCTTGAAACAACACTGACATAAGTAGCCTTTGAATAATTAAGAAACTAGACCTATTAATAATAACAAATTTAACATTATATACATTTTTTTCAAAACTTAGAATCGTGAATACATTCATATAAAATAATAGTAATAGCCTACATTTTTTTGAATATTCAAGAACAATTATACTGGTTGTATATTTTTGTTCTCTTTCAATTGGTTTGCAGACGTCACTGAGTGCGAGAGTTTTTTTTTAATATTACAGGACTCAAAGATCATTTTATTTTATTTTGTATAATCAAGTTATAACCATGCCGTAATTTGTTAAGTACTGATGGATTATGTTATTTTTCTGCAAGTTGACCACGAATGCTGGATAGTGTGGTCGACTTATTTCCTATTTTTTAAATTGTAATTTCCTTTTGTAAAAAGGAATAAAATTTCATTATTTCATTAAATAACAAGTTGGTGAGTAAACTAGCAAAAACAGATGCAGGCTTTTACTTCAACCTCAGTGTAGCCAATACTAAGTTCCACTTTGTTATGTAAAGAGCAATTTCAATTAATACTCTGGAACTTTTATTATTTCCATAACAGAAATGTTTATAGTTAAGGAACGAAAATTTCACAAGGAAAAAATCTTACACTATGTGGAACAAACACGAAGTTGAACGAAATTAAAGTAACTATTTAGTAAAATGTTGTGAAATTGTTAAAATCTTTGTTCTTTGGGAATTATTAACACCTCCTATGCTCCGATGCACGTATAACCGAATGAATGTAATCACCGTAGAATGAAGTCATCTACGGAAGTTATGCCAGGAGAACCAATGAAGAAGTCTGACAATGAATCGAAACCATTTCACAACGGTCAAGTTAAAAAGGCACCCTCAATCAGATGTATTTGAATCTGTATAATTCAAACGGATGGTGTCAGTGTTTTATTTTGTTGGAGAGGCAAAGTTTGAGATTTCTCCTTACTCAGTTCACTGCCCACTTCTCGTGATTCGCCATATTTGAACAACCTATCGTCATAGGTCAGAGAACTATAGGGGATTCTAAATTTTATTTTGTCCAAGAGCGTGAATCCAATTCTAAGTAACAATGGTGAGATTATTGTCGCTTACCAGATAGGTCGGGCATCATAGACAGTTGGATGTCGTTGATGTGCGTAGTGCTCTGCCTCACAGTGGTCGTCTGGTATCTGGAGCGAGTCGAAGTCCGTCTTTTCAGACTAGCTCTCGAATCTCTTCTCGGATGCTTGGTTGTTGCTAAAAACGTTGAATTTGATAAAAAAATAAGCACAGAGCACAAGAGTAGAGGAAAATGGCTAACGATCAAAATATATTAGAATGAGTAAGGCTACAAGCTTACAAGAGGCCAATAGGTAATGATATATTACAGTACGGTAATATATTTCAAAAAAGACTACAGACCAAGACTAGAGAAAGCAATCACCAATTACTGATTTTTCAACTTCCATTATACAAGCATAACTTAGAACTACTTATTGGTAATCCCTTGTATACTGAAAAATTAAGAGTTTGTGTGTAGTGGGCAAGAAATTGTATGTAGCACATGTGAAAATGTAATGATGAAAAATGTATTTTAGTGTAATAATGAGACCGTGTCATTTGCATGACTAATATTTTCCACGAGTATTAAAAACGGTTTACCATGCAAATATTGGAATAATTCATTCAAACCCCATTCAGCGGCTAAAATTCTGAAACCCTTTTAAGATCGACTTTTTTTGTTTACAGAAAAAAGGAAATATTTTATTAGCCTATTGGATGCTCTTATGCATCCCTTTCTCTTGGTTTTTGGTACCGCTGGTAACACGGACAAAAATTTTCTTTTGAGGTTTTCTTTGAAATACTGTGAATAATTGATCTTTCTGAAATCAATATACACTCTAATGTTAATCCAATACTGTTTTCCCAATTTTAATTTCAAATACTTGTTTAAAAAATTATAAATCGTTCATTATCATTTTGTTCTATCTATCCTCTATTCTGCAATTTTATTCCACGGCACCCATCCATTCAAATAAAAATCAAATGCAATTTTATTGCCTCAAAATAATTGTCTACCCAAAACAATATATATTGGAAAAAATAATTTAAAAGTACAAAATACATATGTTCAAATTTCTAAAAATTAATTGGCGTTACCAGCAAAACCTTATTGGTTTGTGTAATGGCGACTGGTAACAAAACAGTTTATCGCTTCTGTTTTCCATCCATATTGAGTTATTTTTCACTTTATATTTATATAGAATATTGAATTAATCATTGCAAACTATGAGAACTCTAATATAATAGATTAAGAATCTTTCAATAAGAAAAACTATTTGAATAAAACTCCATTGGGCAGTATACTAGCTTAGCAAATGAGAACTTGTCAAGAGCTGACTGAATAGAATAAGTAGATGTCTTTGTTTTCTGTAAGCTGTATGCAAGAATGCAAGAAAGGGCGAACAAGATAGCTTATGTAATTACATAATAGAATCTAAGAACTGCACCATAAATAGATGATCTGACTTGATATGCAATCTAGAATGTATTGCAATACTGATAATAATCGGCAAAACCTTCTTTACGGGCCAAACTTGAATTTCCATTTTCTACCAGTATGCTAGGATCCCACAATTCCCGCAAAAATAGTTTGCTAGAATAAACCTAATACAACTATAAAATACTTGCACTATTGGTAAATTACTAAACTCTATGAAACACGTTTTTCCTAGATAAGGAGTAGCTAAGTATTAAGGTAACCCCTTGCCTTCTGAAAATCAAGCCCGGCACCCGAAACGTACCCAGACTTAACAAGTATGTTAAAAGTACTATTGTAAGTGTTACAGTTCAGTAGTAATTGAATTTTTTCATCAATTATCGAGTTCAGCTGTTTTAAGCGGTCCCACACCGGTCAATAGTGTTGTACAATACACCTCCTTATAACATCATGCCATACAACTCGAATAAACACGTCCCAGTCACTGTTGGCTGATGTTATCAGTGGGTACTGATATTGGACATTAGAGTTCAATGTCTAGGGACTGTTCAAGATACAACTATTCTTAAACGGCGTCTTTCTAGTCTAGATACAGAGCGTGGCACTGCACTGACCATTGCGATTCTGTTTGCTGGGCAGCAGTGTTGCCAAGTGGTGCGGATCGCGCTGCAGCGCCTCCATGTCTGCGTCGCCGCCCGGGTAGCTCTCCTGGTAGAACTCGCCCCCCGCCTCCTCCCACCCCGCGCCCCGCCACGTCCGCTTCTTGCGGTCTCCGCCACCGCTCCCAGACATCCTGCCTCACCACTTACTCAGCACACCTACAGAACACAAAACAGTCAATTCAATATTACCAATCAAATCATATAAAACAGACACCTACAAATCAGAGCAAATCAATATTACCAATAAAATCAATTTTCAAATATTGCAGATTTCTTTCACAGCGATAAAAAATCTACCATACAAGTGTTTAGGTTGGAATATGAATAGTGCAACTCATTTTTCTTTCAATTATGTTTGAGGGAAAAATGTGACTTTGCCCACAGAAATTCTAAGATTCAAATGTACCAACAGGTATAATAGATTTTGAACGATGTCTATCTTGGCAAACTTAACATGAATTTAATGCACAGTCGAAGAACATCGAGTAAAGATGTGGTACCTTAATGGTCTGGATAGACTCATATGATTTTGAATTGATTTTATTTGTCAGACCACAGGTCAGTTTCCACGTCCCCATCATGCGTTGGAAGGCTAGAAATAGTGAGGTATTGCTTTTTTCGAAGTGATTTTGCCTGTTTCACAAAGATTTTCATTGTAACCAACAATTTTTGTCAAAGTTACCTTTTCGCAACTAAGAAATTTTCAACTAAGTAGAAAGCTATGTAAAGGTTTTACAAGTGATCATTAAAATTATTTAAAATATTCAATGATTTTTAATATTAAAAAAAGCCCTATATCCCTCTATAATTCATTATTTTGGAAATATATGCATTAGGAAATTGAATTTAATAAATCTCCAAAATAGTAATTTATGTGTTACCTTATAGGTTATGAGTACTATATATATATATATATATATATATATATATATATATACAGGGTGTTTCAGAAGTAGTGTCGAGAATTTTAGGGTATTGTACCTGGATGCTAGAAGACTACAAATGTCATATTTGAAGTGTCCAAAACTCAGCGGTTATCCTTATAGCTGCCATTTTGTTTTTTTCACTTAAAAATTTTTATCTCAAGAACGAAATGTTGTATTGATCTGAAATTTGGCATGAATATTTATGCTATAAAGACTCAACTATAAAAAATAAAAAAAAAATTTTTCGTTGAAATTTTTCAAAATGGCGGCCATTTTAAATTTTTGATGGCGAATATCTCGAAAACCGTCCATTTTACAGAAAATTTACAAGAGACAAAAAAGTTAGCAAATTTTTTCACGATTCCAATGATACCTAATTTATTAAGATTGGTCGAAGAATAACAGAGAAATTAATTTTTTTCGTACTGCATGCATGACCACTTTTCACCATTTAAAGATCAATATTAATTTTTTAATTCCAGATGTATTTAAGATGAAGCTTTGAAACTCGGTATGGCTCCATATGGGCAAACAGATGATTTTACAATGGTTTTCAGATGATAATGTTTGTCTTGTAAAAGTATTGTTGTTTCATTAAAAGTAAAGAACCAGATGTAGTGCTTCCTATTTCTTAGTCTCACGTTTCCTAGGTCTTATTTCTATCTTAAATTTCCAGTTTCAATATTTTCTTACGTTGCTTCTACACAAATATTTAATTATTGTAATGGAATTTAGTTTGCTGGAGTACACCGATATTCACTTCATGTATGGAGCAGCTCTTGGCAATGCGACCGAAGCAAGAAGAATGTATGCAGCTGCATTTCCAAACCGCCGTCTCCCTTCCGACAAGGTGTTCACAAGAACTCACAATCGGCTGAGAGAAGTTGGTTCATTTGAACGGAACAGGGTAATTGCTGGTAGGCCTCGAGCAGTTCGAAATGTTGCTTTTGAAGAGGAAGTATTGCAGAAATTCGATTTCAATCCTAGAACGAGTACGAGAGCAGTTGCAAAGCAAATCAATTCAAGTGCTTCTTCTGTGTGGCGTGTACTAAACAAGGAAAGACTTCACCCCTTCCGCTTTCAAAAAGTTCACTCATTGGTTGAACGCGACTATGAGCCAAGAGTTGTAAACTGTGCCCGTTGGTTTCTTCAGCAAGACATTATCCAACCAAATTTTCTAGAAAATGTGTTATTTACCGATGAGTCCAGCTTTACAAGAGAAGGAATCTTCAACTCTCGCAACAGTCACGTCTGGGCCTTAGACAATCCTCATGAGGTCAAAGTGCGTGGTTATCAGCATAGATTTTCGCTGAATGTTTGGACGGGTATCTTAGGTAATCGCGTGATTGGACCATACATTCTTCCTAATCGTCTGAATTCTCCCACGTACATTACTTTTTTAAGAGACATACTACCAGAACTTTTGGAAGATGTGCCTCTTGCAAACAGATATAATATTTGGTTTCAACATGATGGTGCCCCTGCTCATTTCGGAAATGTTGTTACGGACTTTCTGAACATGACCTATCGTCAGCGGTGGATTGGGCGGGGTGGACCAGTACCGTGGCCCGCACGTTCACCTGACCTCAACCCTTTAGATTTTTTTTTCTGGGGCCATATGAAAGACCTTGTTTACAGCACGCCAGTAGAAAACGAAGAAGACCTTGTGGCAAGAGTGGTTGCTGCAGCAGGTGCCATTCAAGATGATGAAAATGCTTTTATAGCAGTTCGACAGTCCATGATTGAAAGGTGCAGACTGTGTAATCAAGTTGAAGGACGGCATTTTGAGCAATTGCTGCATTAGTATCAGTGAACCGATTTGAGTGAAATTAATATTTTTCAATGTAAAATAAAATTTGGAGGAAAGTTATTCTTGTATATTTCTGTAATAAGAACGGTTTTCATGAAATTATAAAAAAAATTAATATTGATCTTTAAATGGTGAAAAGTGGTCATGCATGCAGTACGAAAAAAATTAATTTCTCTGTTATTCTTCGACCAATCTTAATAAATTAGGTATCATTGGAATCGTGAAAAAATTTGCTAACTTTTTTGTCTCTTGTAAATTTTCTGTAAAATGGACGGTTTTCGAGATATTCGCCATCAAAAATTTAAAATGGCCGCCATTTTGAAAAATTTCAACGAAAAATTTTTTTTTATTTTTTATAGTTGAGTCTTTATAGCATAAATATTCATGCCAAATTTCAGATCAATACAACATTTCGTTCTTGAGATAAACATTTTTAAGTGAAAAAAACAAAATGGCAGCTATAAGGATAACCGCTGAGTTTTGGACACTTCAAATATGACATTTGTAGTCTCCTAGCATCCAGGTACAATACCCTAAAATTCTCGACACTACTTCTGAAACACCCTGTATATATATATATATATATATATATATATATATATATATATAATATATATATATATATATATATATATATATATAGTACATACTGTGTAGGTTACAAATTCAGCAATCAATGAAGTAGACTGTACGAAAAACATTATATATTGCTTTCAAATATTTTCAAAGTGATTATTAAAAAGTCAAGAAACCTTTTTAAAGGATTAAAAAAGGAAATTATCATAAAAATAGGTTATGTTTACTTTTACTATTGGGGCACTTGTAGACTTGTAAAATTGTTAACTTGTGGATCGTACATTTTTATGAATCGTGGCTCTGCTATTTACATTCGGAACAACATCGACTTCACCGAAATTGATGTTTCTTTTTTTTGTATAGAACTTGACTTGGAAGTTGTGGCTGTGATGGTGCCCACTTACCATTATTATTATTGTTTCTTTGTACCACTCTCCCAGTGGTAGTTTTGACAGGTTTTGTGACCTATTTGAACGTTTATTGTCTTTTCCAAATCGACACCACTCCACATATAGCATTGTGGTAGCTGGTGATTTTAATGTGAATTTTATTGGTGATGACTCAAAGGCACGATATATTATCGAGCTTCTGAAATGTTTTGGCCTGTACATCACTTGCACCGAGCCCACCAGAGGAGTCTCCTGCCTGGACAATGTTGCTGTGAGCTTTTAACAGGATGTTTGCAGCACAAAAGTCATTGAACTTCATGGTGATGACCACTCTGCACTGGTATCAAATCTTACACTGTGTGGCCCATCCATGGTGAGTGATAAAACACCTACTTGGCATGAAAACTACATTTTTAGAACAAGGCCTGTACATGAAAATACATTGATCCTTTTTAAAAACTATATGGCCAGCACCCCCTGGGATGTAGTCCCAAATAATCCAGAGTCACCAGGACTCTGGATTATTTGGGACTTTCTTCAATCATTTTTAAAAAAGATTCAACCTTTTTTTCCTGAGAAACAAAAATCATATCGCTCTCAGTAGCTGCAGCAGAAACAGGGACGAATGAGAAGTCATCAAGAGTGGTATACTGATGATCTTGCCAGGCTGAAGGGACTTGTGCTTGCTCTGAATGATAGGTGTGAAAATGGCAACGATGACGACAGGGAGAGATACCGACGTGCCAAATCCATTTATAAAAAGCACATCGAGCAGGCTAAGAAGCTGGCAACTGCTGCAAAGATTGAGAATGCACCGATTCGCTGTAAGGCGGCATGGGATGTGATAAACTCACATCGGTCCTTGCCAAGGAGACAGATTGATTTCGGGAGCCCATTCAACAACTTTTTTGTTGAGTCGGTTGACAGCATCGTGAATAATCTGCCCACAGTTGCTGGTGATCCAGTTGAGCTGCTAGCTGCACGAGTTCTACCAGTGAATGCTCGTCTGTGTTTCTACCGCCCCATCACTCCGCCTGCCCTGAAGAAGATTATTCGTTCATTCAAGCCATCCCGAGGCCCTGATGTGTATGGCATGTCTGTATTCATGCTTAGAGGCTACTCACCAGAACCTAAACAGCTTCAAGCCAATATCTATGACTCCAATCTTTGGAAAGGTGGTTGAAGCGGTCATAAAACCCCAACTTGAGGAGTTTTACAACCTTTTCTCAAGTATGCAGTTTGGTCTTCGTAGGGGGAGGTCGACTGTTGATGCAGTAAATCGAGTGGCTGAGCAAATTGGATCAGTGTTTGAGGATGGTGAGTCCCTGGCACTTACATTGTGTGATTTGAGCAGAGCGTTTGATTGTGTGGACCATCACATACTAATCAAGAAGCTTCGCTTTTATGGGGTTATGGACCCTGTTCTTGACATCTTGGATTCATACCTGACTGGGAGGACGCAGGTGGTGTGGAGCTGTTTCATGTCCACTCCCTGTCAGGTTTGGGGTACCTCAGGGTTCAATTCTGGGGCCAATCCTGTTCATTGTGATGATCAACGACCTGGATGACAATGGTGCAACTCTCCTGTTTGCTGATGATACATCATTGCTGTCGTCTGGCATTGACCTTCAGCAGGTGTTGGAGAGGTCAGCGGAGCATCTGCGGTCTTCAACCTCATGGTTCCTGGTAAACCGTTTCCATCTAAATGAGAGCAAGACACAAAACATCGTCTCCAGTTTGTCGCGTAATCTGCCTCATGATCAGGAGCCTGTGAAGCTGCTGGGCTTTATGCTGGATTCAAAGCTCAGCTGGGCCAGCCACATCCAGCAGGTGACCAAGAGACTGTCCCGAATCTGTTTCCTTTTGCTCAAGCTGATGGGACATGTGACGGAGGCATATCTGGTCATGGTGTATCATGCACTTTTCCACTGCCATATCTCCTACGGTCTACTCATGTGGGGTGGACTCAGTCAAGCTTGTGGACGTACTGAAGCTGCAAAAAAATGCCGCCAGGATCATTACTGGAAACGAACATCTTGATCATTGCAAGCCCATTTTTGCTAGGCTGGGTATTCTAACTGTAATCAGCCACTTCCTCCTTCTCTGCCTCATGTACGTGAAGAAGAATCAACAGAATTTGTTGACTCGGACTAATGTGCATCACCACAACACTAGGCATCGAGAGCTGTTTGACGTCCCCAGGGTGCGCCTCCAGAGATCGCGGGTATGCTATAGGAGTTCAGCACTGTGCTACTTCAACAGGCTGCCTGCAGGGGTGAAGCAGTTGGACCTCAGCGTGTTCCGAGAGTTGTGACCGGTTTTCTGAGAGGCAGGGCTTATTACGATGTCCACGAATATGTGAATGATGACCTGTCTCAAATATTATCCGGCTAAAGTGCCATTATGTTAAAGAGCAAGGACTCATATGATATATATTTTTTCCGATCTGAACTTGATCACTGCCATCTTGATCAATTTAGTGTTTTTTGTTATTTCTTTTTATTCATGACATGACGCCATCGATCCTACAATTGTGGGTAATGAATGAAGAAGAAGGTATAAAGGTACAATAGTTGGCGACGAGAATGGGAGGTAAAAGTTGATTTTAAAGACTTTTTATAGATTTTATTCTCTTTTCAAAGAAAGTTCTTCAATGCCGTGAGTTTTTTTTAAGTGACTACTACCAAATTCAAGACCTTCAACCATGAATCAAGCTCAACATTCATCTAGAAAACAGCCTCAACCAATTCAGGAAAGTAGTCAATCTACAATTAATCCTTTTCAAAACTTCAGTTCAGAAAAGTTTATAAATTATTTAGAATGATTTTCAAACTACTATCCAATGAAAAATGTAACAGCTGGCGTTAAAAAAGCACAACTGTATATTTATTGAAAATTCATGATAACGCTGTGGGAAACTAAACCACACATCAAAATACTGTCATATCAATTTTATTATTTTTATTTCCAATGGAAACTATTCACAAGTATTTTAAGCCCAGATAGCACTAATAGACAGAGTTTAAAATGCAATGCATGTCCTAAAGTGGGTAACATAATTATGTCAAAGTATGTATTCAAAGCACACTGAGAGACAATGAGCCCTATGAGTTTACAACTCTAATGAGAATACAAACTAAATTCAAAATGAGAATACAAACTCAATTCAAAATGGGAACACAAACCCAATTCAAAATAAAAAAACACACTCAATTCAAAATAAGGACACACGCTCATTATCAAAATGAGAATGACCTCACAAATCAATCGAATCAACACAAACGTGTTCGCTCACTCAAGGAGGGGGAGAGAGTACACGCAAGATTTGGTATTATGTACAAGTGTGTGGGTACACTCCATTACCTCATCAAACTTGATACTGGCAGAAGCATTAAGTGGCAAATCAACCAGCTTCAAGGTACTATGGTACGGGTACCCAAGAAATCGGTGAAATTTGGTCCACACCAGTTATAGAAAGTGCCAAGATTACCGGAGCCACATCAAGTGATAGCTAGACCACCAGAAGGAGTTCAAAACAATGTAAAACGATCCCCACGACCAGTTCGGAGTCGTCACTCTCCTACACGCTATAAGAATTATGATCTTTATTAATCTTTCATAACGAGGTTTCCTATTAGAAGATGTGACTGTGATATCCCTACAAATGTGGTTACCTGGCAACATTATTAATGTTGATTCAATATGCAAATTGAGTTACTTCTTATCTACCATTCACAGTGTAAGCATTAAAAAGTATTTTCTATTAAATCATGGCTTATTCAAATTATCATATTATTATTCATGAAAATAGAAACCTAAGTGCAGGTGATGGCATTACAGATAGTTTTGGAGTAAAGCAAGGGTCAGTTCTTAGACTAACACTCATCTTTATCAACGAGTTGTGCTCAATGGATGTTGGTGGCAAGATTATCGCCTTTGCCGATGACACAGCAGTATTATTCCCGGGAAACAGCTGGGTTAACGTCTTCAGGCCAGATCAACTTGGAATGGGAAACGTAAGCTTCTGGCTCTACAGTCTACAGTAACATTCTAACGAGTAATGCCTCAAGAAAATTTATTAATTTTTTACTGACAGATTCCAAGTATTCTTCCAAACAGACAATCAAACTACATCATTGCAAATTGGATTGTATGAATTGCAATTGTCCTTCAGTAGAGTGTAAAGCGATATAGGCTATGACTTCTGAAATAATATTTAGGAGTCTTAATAGATGAATTATTACCATGGGATAAACACATCTTACATTAAGCGGCTAAAATAAAAAAATACTCTACAAAGTAATCTAACTCAGACAGCTACGACAGCAACCTACTGTCAACAGAGATGATAAAAAATGTGTATCATGCAATAGTTGAGTCCGTAGCAACACTGACATGTCGTTGAGAGCAACGGTTCCCCTGGTGTCAGCCAACTCTGCTCTGTCGTACAGAGTTTTAAATTAAATTCTGATGTTAGACAGTGTATTATTTGTGTCCGGTAATTAGTTGCAAGGAACAAATAGAATAGGCCTTGTTAAGAAAAAAATCAGAAACTCTGATTAAAATGATAAAAGCTAAAAGATAATCCTGTGAGCTAAAATTACAAATGTCATTTTTTGTCGGTAAATTTAAATGTGACTAGGTACTGAATGAGAGCCTATATATTGTACTGAGTACTACATTTAGATGTATAGACTTGACTAATGGTTTGGTACGGTAAGTTATGTATGAACATTCTGTGCATCTAGTCATTTGAAGCTTTCTTGAAATCAAAATAAAATTTTTCACAAATTAATCTTGATTATTGATGGCTTGAAATAAATTTTAGTATGCAGCAATTTACATAAATTAACATGAGAATAATTATTGCTAACAAGAAAGAGCTTATAATACGCCTTAGTCAACAAGTTCAACTTTTATAATCAATGGAATTTTGAATGTGTATATGAGTTTCTCTTATCTTAATTACATACCTCGAAATACAATAATTAATCACTAGACCAAGCATCTTGTAAAACACTGGAGTATTCACAAAAATGTAATGTGATACCGCACACACAGCACAAATGAGCGGTTAACTTTCGTTTAATTAGCATTTCACATGGTGTCACTATCATTTTCATCTATTCAGAATTATCGGACATTCATTTTATTGTTTGAAAACTTGTATTCCACATTTTTTGAAGAAATACTGAAAGAGAAATTATGATTTAGCTCACAAGAAGGTGACAGCTAATTGTAGATTATAAACAGAAACACCATTTTGAATGATTTTGATTTGATGATTAGGTTGGGTGAACGAGTACCGAGACCGAGTAGATATTGGTGGAGATGAATATTTTCAACATATAAAATTGTATATTTATCTAAAACTATCAAAATTTGCCATAGATGTCAAAAATGTTTATAATTGTGATAATATAATTATTAATTATCAAAATTGACTGAACAGTTCTACGACACTGCTGCCAACAAAACATTAGAAAATTAATCTTATGTATTGACATCGACATAGTTTAGTCGATTAACAAAGTCGAGGATCGAAATAAATCGAACTGTAAACATAGCCTAAAAATAGAACACCACTACAACAAAAACAACTTAACCTACAATAATGTAATCAAGCTTTATCTGATTATTTCTGTATTTTTGATGCAAGTATTAATGGTGTAATATGTCTTTAGTGTGTATTGCTAGTAGAATCATCTATTCGAATCAGATCACTCGAATAATCGGTTATCATTTGTTAAAATTTTCATCGGGAAATGTTTGTAAAGTTGAAAATAAATGCATCTTATTTGGACGTCGTTTTGTGTCATATTCTAACTATCTAAACAAGGAGAATCAGAATGATCCTAAGACGAGTTCAATGGTTCCAGATAATAAGCCAAAGAAGAAGAAAAAAGAGAAACTTGTTTACATAACTTTAATTGAAAACGATAACATATCAGTCATGACTCACGAGGATGCTATGAAGTTGTCAAAGAGACGTAACTTGAAACTTGTGCAAATTAAGGACTATGAAACGAAAACAGAGAGGGCAACTTATCAATTGATGTCACCTGCTGAACTTATGGCCGAAGAAAAGAGTTCGAAGAAAGATAAGAAAGATTCCACCGACGTCAAACTTCTTTCAATAACCAGTAAGATTGAAGAACATGATTTAGTTTCAAAAACAAAAAACATAATCAAATGGCTCAACAAAAAAAATGAAGTTAGAATATCCATTTCCAACGATGACAACAAAGGGGTAAGTTAATTTTGGCTTTACTGTCCATTATAGGCTTCACATAGAATAATATTATCAATCTAAGGTAGGATTATTAATCTTCTTCTTTAATATTAAATAACTTGATACGAATATAAATCTACTTCTTTATAGTGGATTAACAATAGGCTATTGCTATCACTTGTGACCATGTTTATAAAAGTTTACTAAACTTGGCGTAGTAAGCTTTAATTTCCCAATTAATACAATTGTTTGAAATATAATTTCTCATCCATAAGCTTTAATCTAAACTTTTAGGAGCAAACAGCAAAGGTGACGTTAAATTAAACACAAAACCAATGCTATAAGATCATAATGACAGTTTATGGGATCTATTCTATTCATTTTTCTTCTGTCTGTGTCCAGTGTATATAGGTACCGGATAGATTCAAGATTCATTTATTGTCAGAACACTTTAACAAAAATGCAAGACAAAGTCAACAATTCAATAAAAAAATTCTAAAATATAACAATAAACGTTAATAGTCATCACAGTCACATCGTAATATATACAAAAATAAGCAAATTCTATATATATATATATTATATATATATATATTATATATATATATATTATATATATATATATTATATATATATATATATATATATATGAGAAACATTTTTAAAACAGGTATATCACAGAATAAGAAAATACAAAGACCACCACAAATCCTCATTACCATATGGACATCAGTCAATTAGAATCTTTTTAACAGAAACGTTAAAACTATCAATATCACGTTCTTTAATAAGAGCAGGCAGTTTATTAAATAACCTCTTTCCAAATTCAACAAAACTTTTCAAAGTTGAATGGTAATTGCACTGTGATAATCTAAGTGCTTCTGCTTGTCTTGTAAAATGATTGTGAATATTACTATTTATGGGTAAGATGGATAGATTTTTTCTGGTATACATAAGACATCCAAACACATACAAAGCATAAACAGTCATAATATTTAGTTTATTTAAACAGAGGTCAACAATGTGCTCTACTATCTACTTTACAAATGATCCTTACGGCCCTTTTTTGTACAACAAAAAGTTTCTTCATATTGGTATCTCTCCCCCATGCCGAAATACCATACAACAGGTGTGACTGAATGTAAGCATAACGTACAGCTACCAACACATCAATGCTAACAATATTTCTTAATCTACATAACATAAAAATGCCTCTAGATATTTTCTTACCCAATGAAAAAATATGATTTTCCCATTTTACATTACTCTGCAATGTGATGCCAAGAAATTTGACATAACTAATATCTGTCTTACAACCAAAGTCAAAATCTAACAACTGGGTCCTTATCTTTATTGAGACAAAGAAAGTTAGCAGCTGTCCAGTCCTCAATAGTCGCATTATTCTGCCCTTTCAGACATTTATTAATAGACATTGTCAATTAATAAAAGCACAAAAGTTCAAATATGTACACCAATCTCAAGATGGCCGATCAAAGAGACTGACAAAACATACAATCTCCTCATTCAAAGAAAAGAGAGAGAGAGAGAGAGAGGTTAAATAGCTTCTCTCGGAGCACCTTATTGAAAACTTTCTCCTCCTGCACCTGTAGTGGAAGTCTATTGTGAATTTTTAATGCGTGCATTGGGTAGCAATTGTGCAGCTTAGCCAATCTAGAGTAGGAAAGGTCATTGTTGTCTCGCGCTCTAGTTGAATAGTTGTTATGGATCTGGCCTCTTGCTTGGAGTGTGTGAAGTTGGCCTTTGTGAAGCACAAGGGAGTTGAGCACATATTTACTGAAGATAGTGAGTATTTCCAGCCTCCTTAACAGCTGACAACAATACTCCAAGTATGGTGATGTTATTATAGAAACCACTTTCTTCTGTAGGAGGAGAATTGTGTGACATCCACTTGCATGACCCATAAGCAATCCCATAGTTGATGGCAATGAAACAGACCATGGTATGCAGTAACCAGGTAATTCCTTGGAACATAGCTTCTCAGTTTTCGTATCAGAAATGTTACTTTGGAGAGTCGCTTCATATTATATCAATGTGCGGGTTGATAGAATTACCTAACTCGGAATTCACTGACTTTATTACTATTATTATTATTTGTCCAATTTACTACCCACGGTAGGGGTATTTGGATATGTCGATAATATGTATTCAAATCAAGTCATATTTCAATTATTTTAGATAGCAAAATTACATAAAAATATGTACATAGTAATACTGAGCAGCCTAACTCATCTCGTAATGTGCTTCAAATTCATCAATTGAGTATGCACAAATGCTCAAAAGCTGCTCCTTCATCAATACTCTGAATTTACGTCCTGTATTTTCTCTTATGTTAGCTGGTAATTTATTGTACAGTCGAATCCCAGCACACTTTACTCCTCTCTCATACATGGTGGTCCTGTGTGAATCATCTCGCAAATCTTCCCTATGCCTTGTTGTATAATTATTGTAGAAATGTGCGCCAGTTCTGAATTTATTCTTGTTCATATCTATGAAACATCCGGTCTCTAGGATGTACAAGCTTGGAAGAGGGAGAATTTTCATCTCTTTAAAGTATGGTCTGCAGCTTGAACGTATGGATTCTCCAACAGTCACTCGTATCGCCCACTTCTGCATACGGAATATGTCTATCACTTGACTCGAGTTCCCCCAAAATATGATACCGTAGGTCAGAAGAGAATGAAACATTGCGAAATACACGTCTTTGTTCAAGTTTTTGTATCCAACAATTATTTCAAGTTTCTAAGTATGAATATTACAGAGCTCAACTTACTCTTTAAATATTCCAAATGATGTCCCCAAGAAAGTTTTGAATCCGATACCACTCCTAGAACTTTTATATTGGCTACATATTCTACATTTCTGTCGTCTTCCACTTCCAAAGTTGTCCCTCTAGCTGTTCTGAAAGGTATTTGCTTTGTTTTTTCGCGATTCAGTTTGAGCATAATAGCGGTTAACCATTTATCCAGTTTAACAATTAAACGTTTTTGAACTCAGACTCCAATTTTTGTTGACTGTTACACTTCAATGAAATGCTCACGTCATCAGCATACAATACAGAATGCGCAGGTTCCAGGTATGAAGGTAAATCGTTGATGTACAAGAGAAACAGCAATGGCCTAAGAACCGAGCCTTGAGGTACCCCACTCCTTGTCCTCTTCCATTCAGAATTATAAAGGAATGGAGATGACTGAATCTCCACCCGCTGATATCTGTCAGTTAGGTATGAGTCAAACCATCTGAGAACCGCGCCCCTGAATCCATACATCTGCAGCTTACGAGACAAGATTTCCCCGTTGACATGATCAAACGCCTTTGAGAGGTCTGCCACCAACCCACATGCCTTAGCTCCACCATCCACTGATTTGAGAACTTCATCTATGAATGAGAAGAGAGCGTCTCCTGTTGAAATACTTGGTCTAAATCCAAACTGTCTAGAAGACAATAAACGCAACTGGCTCAAATACTTTCTCAACCTTTGAAGTATGACATATTCAAAAATTTTAAGAAATATTGGTGGATTAGCTATTGGTCGATGATTCTCTGGAAGTTCATGTCGGCCTTTCTTATACTTAGGAACTATTTTTGACAATTTCGACTTGGATGGAACGTAACCAACTTGCATTGATCTGTTGAAAGTGGAAGAAAGAGGCTTCAAGATATGTACTGCTGTTTGCTTAATCAAACTATTTGAGATATTGAAACAATCATATTATCTTTAGTTCTTTAGTTTCTTAATTATCTCTTCAAGTTCTCTGATACTTAGCGGATAGAAATGATTGAGATGTGTGTTATTTTGCTCATTAGGCCTAATCAAGAAGAACTCTAAAAAACTATTCATGTCGCTCAATCCTGTAATTGCTCCCTGAATTTTAACTGGTGTGCTGACAAAAACGTTGTTCAGTAAAGCCGCAGCTTCATTTCCAGTTTTCAAGATTCCAGAATCATTAGCTATTCTTGTCTCCAATGTTGATTTTTTATTATTGGCATATTCAGTTCTAACTCATTTCCAGGCGGCTCTGGACTGATTTTCGGCACTTCTAATGAATTTACTAGCAGCTATTCTCCTAGCTGTCTTGAGTATCTTTTTGTATATAGATCTGTAGATTTAAAAATATTCCAAAAAACTCATGACTCTCACGTCTGAAGTTGTAATTACATAAGTCATTTCATCTCTCATGGATGGGTTCTTAAGCTCTTGGTTTTCATCATTTCACAGGAGACCCTGATACCCGAAGTAATCCACACAAGCTCATTCTTCCGTGTATTACCTACTGATTTTTCAGGAACCGATTGGTTGCAGTGGTTGATGTATGTAAACATAAAATTGTTAAACATGGTTTCAACATCTCTACATCTATATACAGAGTGCCAATTCTCTTTTGATAAGCCTTGATTCAGAGTTTCTATATTACTTTGATTAATATAGTGCGTATAATTCTCCTTTTTCTACCTATAATCTTTTTACATGCATCTAAATATGAATTTATTTCTTGTATCTGGAAGGAGACACTACTGCCATCATGATCTGA
This sequence comes from Nilaparvata lugens, assembly GCF_014356525.2. NCBI lineage: Eukaryota > Metazoa > Arthropoda > Insecta > Hemiptera > Delphacidae > Nilaparvata > Nilaparvata lugens. The sequence goes on from NC_052506.1 coordinate 33,734,267, forward strand.
GAAGGAACATGGGATTGTTTCACTGTTGCAAAGAGTTACTGGGTGATTTGTAATAATATAATCGATTTCTGTAGCTGTACTCGATGTAATTCTTGTTGACCCATTAGTTATCTTATTCAAATTGAATGATGAAAGTAGGTTTTTGAAAACACTCTTGTCTATGTCCTCCTTACAAAAGTCCAGATTAAAATCACCGCACAGACACACTAATTTACATTTCTCTTTAGAAACTCTAGATAGAACGGACCGAAGCAATTCAATGAAAACATCAAAGTCAGTGTTTGAAGCTCTGTAAACACATAATACTATTACTTTTTGTGCAATTGATTCAAGTTTCAATTCCACTGAAGAGATTTCAAACACACTCTCGACCGATGAGGAGATTAAATCAGTTCAAGGTCTACAACTATTAATAGATTCGTCACGTACGAATATACAAGACCCTCCTCGAATTTTAACTTTCCTATTAAATTGGGATTTCAGCGTAAAATTGGAAAGGGAAAGAAGGCTCAACTCATTCTCACTTAGCCAATGCTCTTTTAGACACAGTACGTCAATAGTTGGTTTTTCGTGTAAAAGAATTTCTATATCCAGTTTGGCATTCAGCAAACCCTGGCAATTTACGTGGAAGACTTCGAAACCTCTAAAAAATTTCCACCATTAATTGTAGGTATGGGACTCTCCTTCACTAAGCATTCATCAACTGCAATGTTATTATTCTTGGAATTATTCGGACTCCCGATAATGCCATGCTTGAAGAGCTTGATGAGTTTCTGTTTTCCGCCGTGTCTGTTCAAATGAAGCCCATGTCTTGTAAAGTCAGTCAAATCTAGAGGTGTCACATTATCCCTTCCATTGGATTGGTGATACTGTCATAATAGGAGATATTAATATCAACATTTTGGCGACTGGTGATAATAAAGTTGATGATTACTTAGAAGTTCTCAGCTACTACGGTTTTGAATCGATTATAGACATACCTACTAGAGTAACAGAGACAACATCAACCTGCATTGATCACGTATTTATGAGATCACAAAATTTTTCACATTTTGAAAAATGTGCAGTTATTGAGGATTTAATTGGTGATCATAGAGCTATAACATTGACAATTCGCGCTAACCTAGATAATAGTAGAAGGAATTCTTGTAAAGAAAAATACAAAATCGATTTAGACAAACTGAATAATTTCCTCCTGTCTCATGATTGGGGTGATGTTTTCTCAAGTAATAATGTTAACTATAAATTTGATAAATTTATTGAGGTATTTAAAAATTATATTGATTGTTCAAAGGTGAGAGTCGAATGCAAAATAAAATCAATGAATTTGAAGAAACTCAAACCATGGATAACTGATGGTCTGTGTGCAGCAATCCACTCGCGTGATAGATTTTTTAAAATAATGGAAAGAAACCCTGATAACTTGAGATTAAAAAATAACTTCAAAACTTCTCTAGAAAAATAAAAAATTGGATTAAAATTGAAAAAATAAAGTATTATTCTTCATTAAATCAAATGCCTCCATGGCAAAAATGGCAAGTTTTGAATAAGCTGTGTGGAAATCCGAAAAAATGTAAACCCCTAAAAGAATTAAAAATAGAACACAGGGATGAAATTGTTAGTGATGCAAAAAGATTGTCGAATCTTTTTAATGAGTATTTTGTTAACATTGGCAGAGATGTCGCTGCTAATTCTAAGTGTGGAGCTGATAACATGGACTATCACAATATCTTCAAGGAAACTAATCAGCAGAAGTCTATATTCCTTGAAGCTGTTACCTATGATGAGCTCTTAGTTTACATTAGAGGATTAGAAAATGGTAAATCTTGTGGGGATGACTGTATATCTTCTGGATTATTGAAGAATGTTGCGCTGGCCATAGTACCAATTCTAGTTGATATTTTCAATTGTAGTCTCTCTACAGAGGTGTTTCCTTCTGGGATGAAGCTAGCAAGAGTGGTGCAAGTTTTCAAGTCGGGTTCTCGATTGAAGTTGAACAATTATAGACCTATATCCCTGCTGTCAGTATTTTCAAAGTTGTTGGAGAAGATAATGAAAAGGAGACTTCTAGAATTTCTTGATTCATGTAATTTTTTCTATAGTAACCAATTTGGCTTTCGTGAATGTATGAATACAGAAATGGCACTTGAAAGGTTTATGGCAGTTGTTTTCTCTGGTCTTAACTTCAGGCCAGCACGCTGTGTCGCAGGACTGTTTCTAGATATAAAAAAGGCATTTGACACAGTGAACCATTCGATCTTGTTAAATAAATTGTATAATGCTGGCATCAGGGGCGTGGCTCATGACTGGTTCTTGTCCTATTTGAATGACAGACAACAATATGTAGCCATTGGAGGTGTGAAGAGTGAGGTTCAGGTAGTGGACTGTGGTGTACCACAGGGATCAGTCCTTGGGCCAATCTTGTTCCTCATTTTTATTAATGATCTCTATTCGTTCAGGTTCTCTGGTATGCCTGTATCTTTTGCAGATGACACTGCATTGGCATATTGTGATCTGGATGGCCCCAATTTGGTAAGATTAATGCAGGATGATTTGAACAAGCTGTTGCTCTGGTTTAGACACAATAAGATTCAGCTCAATCTTTCAAAGACAAAATACATGCTGTTTACACTATCAACATCATGGACATTGCCTTCTGCACTGAAGTTTCATGGTAGCTGTGCGAGTGATGACTGTGACTGTGAAGTGGTTGGTCAAACTGACTCATTGAAATATTTGGGTGTGATTGTTGACGAAAAGCTCACTTGGTCTCATCATATTACTAATATAAAAAGCCATCTGCTGTTAATACTGAGGAAGTTCTACTTTTTGAATAAATTTCTCCCTGAGTGTCCTGAGGCAGCTATATTTTGCACTTGTCGATTCAAAAATCAGCTACGGTATAAATTGTTGGGGCTCCACTTACATTAGTTACTTGAAGCCCTTAATAACTAAACAAAAATCCATAGTTCGTGCCATCAAGAAGGAGGGTAGATATGAACATTCTTTTCCTATCTTTCAGAGTCTCAGATTCTTGCCTCTCAGATATATCTTTGTTTTCAAGGTATTGTATATGTTTTATGCTATGTCTGGAAACTGTGGTCATGCGTTGTTCAGGGATGTTCCTAGTTATCAAACTAGGAGAGTGACATCTGATTTACTAAGACTTCCTAAATCGTATACCACTTGTTTCCAGAAATCGTTTGTATTTCTCGGCCCTAAGTTTTTCAACAATATTCCTCTTGAAATTAAGAGAACACAAAATCGACTTGTTTTTAAAACAAAAGTTCTTGGATGGCTTAGAGGTCTTATGCCTGATTATCTAGAGACCTTATTCAATGTGGTTTCTTAGTTAAAATACTCTGATAATGGTGGCTATGCATTGGCTAAATGAGCTGGAATTGGAAGTGAGCATGGTTAGTGTGAATGTGTGAGTGATTGGTTGCTGATTTTTCTTTCTTTCTTCTTTTTATATTTTTCTACTTCTCTATAAATTCATAAATTATCAGATATTCATTCCTGCTCGCAGACGTAGAGTTTTGTACTCTCAGCAAGCAGTATTTTTCTATCCAAATTCACAAATTAGTCCTGGTTTAGCATGTTCGAATTCTTGTCTGATGTTATTGTTTAATAAATTAGACTTTTATGTACTTTATAAATTATTAACTTATTACTCTAATATTGTTAAGCTGTATTATTTTTTTTCTCATGATTTGTAAATATTGTGAATTGGATTGAATAAAATTTGAATTTGAATTTGAATTTGATTTGTTCATGTAGCCATGAATTCATTTTTCTGATATTGACGTTCATGAGGGGTCTATCATATCTATACGGTATATTGGAGATAGTGACGTTAGTGTGACTAGCAGTATTGAATACTTTTTCCAATTTCAAGTCTGTAATTTGTAATGATTTATCTGTCACATCGTTAGTACCAGCCAAAATGATAAGCTTATCATTCATGTTAAAATCTCTCGTTAAATCATCGATGTCATAAGTTAAGGTATTGAATGAACATCCCGGTTTTGAGAGTACAGTCACCTCATATCCATTATGCCTTACTTTCTCATTAAGATCTCAACCAATATCTCTTCCATGACTATCTGACAATATTAATACTCTCTTATTTTTAGTTTTCCTTTTTGATTTTCTAACTCTATGAACTACTTTGCCCATCACAGCATTTTCACCACCATTCATAACACCACAATTTCCAGTTTGTGACTCCATAATTCTGTCATTAATTTCTGAATGCTTTGTATAGTTTTTACGGTGATAATAGCTTTTCAGGTCTTTAAGCTCCACGTTCAAAGATTTATTCTCGATTCTTAGAACAGTATTTTCCGCCTCCAGAAACTCCATACTCACTTTCATCTGATCCATAACAGTAATGTGTTCCATTAATTTCTTGTCAACATCAATGGAATGATTTACCGCATCATTCCATTGCTGTTTCATTGTAGTCATTTTGTCATTATATCGGATATTTCTTTTCTTAGAGAGTCTATCATTTCATTCTTATTATCATGAGGTTCAGCTGGGTTGTGATGGACGGGAGAACTCGAACCTATTGGGGTACCAGATGTGCTTACATTGAATACGCTTGAAGCGGTCAGTAAGATATCAGAATCCTCCATGTTGGAAGACTTGTCAGGTAGAGAGATATTCTCTAAATTCAAAGAAACAGAAGTATTGTCAGGAGGTGAAGAGTCGTGAAGCCCTCCACCATTAGAAGAATCTAGTGAACTAGATTGGTGATTGTGTTTCAGGTTTGGGCCGGTTGTTAGATTCAGCATTGAGTCAGAACGTATAGAAACCTTACATGTTTTGACCAGACATCGCCAAATTATTTCACCTGCAGTTGAGGTTCTATCCTTTCTGAATTTATACCATATGATCAGAGCAGTTTTGATTCATACGACAGTTTAACATTGAGTCAGCGAATTCCGAGTTAGCCAATTCTATCAACCTTGTTACCGCCAACCAGTTGCGGTAAGTAACCGCTACGACCGCTGCCGCTAGATCCTGCAGAGCTGTTTTGAACTGTTGTTCACCAAGGAACCGTTCTTTGGAGGAGTCGTTCTCGTTCATCGTTCACTCAGTTTGCTGTACAAAGTGTCGATCCCGCCTTCCTGCAACGTATCGTGTCGTTTCCAGCTCCAAGTTAGATTTGTGTTGATTTTCTTCAAGATTAATCTGATCCAAGTGTTTTATTCCCGTGATACCGCTTCAATATGAACCTGAGACTTATTATTGTTGTGTATAATTATTCATAAAGACAGTATAGAACCAAGCAAGTTAGTTGTGCTCGCTTCCCAAGAGTAGTGATTCCCGCCTTTGAATGAAAGACTATCTGTTTTACATGCCTGTTTAACACCGCCTTGTTGTATATTGAACTTGATTTATGTGTTTGAATACTTAATTTGATCAACCAATTGTTGGTCTGGTCCTCCGATTATTAATAAAAGTGTATTTGCCTCAACTTGTGTTCACTCAGTCCAGCCTGGCTCAACCATTTAGAAGCTACTAAGTAATTTGTTATTGCGCCCAACTCGGTGGCCGAAACAAAACCCAATGTGCTGGTACCATATCAGTGATGAGTCTACCATGAATCCAAGGAGCTTAACCTCAGGCCCACCAAAAGGAGGCAGACTGAGCCTCAGTGTGCACAGAACATTCTGCGTCTTCTCTCCATTCATATACAGTCTGTTTGCCCTAAGCCATGCGCTCGCCTCCTCCAACAGTTCAGCAAACCTCAGTACAGCCAATTGTGGATCCTCTTCCTGTGCAATGAGAGTTGTTGTATCGTTAGCAAACAGCAGGGCTTTTCCATCCATACTAAGTCCATTTATGAAAATGAGGAACAGTAGAGGGCCAAGAATTGATCCCTGCGGCACTCCATACTTGTCCTGGAGCTCCTGTGATTTGGCACCGTTAACTGTTACAACCTGCCTACGCCGTAAAAGGTACTCCTCCATCGTTATCATGGCCACTCCTCCAACACCATATCTCATGAGCTCCCCCAGCAAAATCTCATGAGATACGCAATCGAAAGCCTTGGTGAGGTCACAGAAGGTCATGGCAGTTGAGTGCTCCTTCTCCATTGCCTTAAGTATAGATTCCACCAGGCGTTGATCAGCATCAGTTGTCGATCTCTCACAGCAAAACCCAAACTGGTCCTCCGTAAAGAGTGAATTCTCCTCAAAATAGGCTGGAAGTTGTATGAGCATCACAGACTCAATAATCTTTGCAAAAACAGGAATCAGAGATATAGATCGATAGTTTGACAACTCTTCCATATCACCCTTTTTGAAGATTGGCACCGTTCTTGAAATTTTCAGTAGATCAGGAAAAACACCTTTTTCCAAACAGCTGTTAATTAGTCTGCTAAGTGGTACAGCTATTGAAGAGATGACTGTCTTCATGAGAAAAATAGAAATGCCATAGACATCAGGACTCTTTGAGCTCTTGTAGCCATTTACAATTTCTACCAAGTCCATAGGTGTCACTCTTTTCCATCTGTCAAATATACAGTTCTTTAAAGGTACTCTGTCCACCGCACATTCTGTAGTTCCTGTAAAAGCTACAACAATCTGTATAACAGAGTGAACCAAACAGTTTTTAAATCATCTGGACTTGCATTTCTAGGTAGAGCAGATTGTTTATTTTTATATTTATTTATAATATTCCAGACTGCCTTGCGGCGTTTGTGGCTTGACTTATGATTCTTTCCAAGTTGGATTTTTTGGTATCAGCAATGTCTAACATCTAACCAAGGTGTCAAAACCATAAAATTAACGACAAAATAATATTTCTAGCTAATATCTCAGCTTCAGTTAGTTCTATGTCAGTCATTAATCAATAATTTTATTCGATTCAACACAATATTCCTAAAAGAAATCAAAATTCAAAAAATCACAATCAAAAATAAATTTCTAATAAAATACAAAAACATCATCCAGAAACTCCTAAACACGTCAGTAAGCCCTACCCTTGAAGAATTTGATCTCTAAGGACGCAATTCTATTTATCAAATTACTAAAATCCAACTGCTTCACCCATGCCAGCAGATTGTTTCAGTAGTGTGTGTAGTACTGAACTCCTGTAATCACTAGAGGCGTACACTGTGAATCGCAAGTAGCTTCGATGACTAGTATTGGAGTGATGCATATTTCATTTGTAGGCCTACACATGCTTGTTAGTACAGATTCTACTATCAGTATTATCTTGTTGTTCTTATTGATTTACATCAGACAGAAAATGATAAAGTGACTGACAACTGTCAAAATTCCGCCTAACAGAAGAGGCATTTTCCCATAAACGACGGCAGAATGTATTTACGCTCAGATATGACCGTAGCAGGCTAAGCTTACCTTGTTTAAGACGATGTGTTCCTGGATTGAGAGCCCAGTTATGTTTGAAATTGTTGTGCGACCCCTGCAAAGCAAATTCTCAACAGTGGATGCATATCCATTCAACTGCCCACACAGTTCAAACAAAAAGAGGCATATAGTGTAAACTTAGATTACTTTCGCTTGCAGTAATAATACGATCAGCTCGTTTTAGCAGCTCTAGTATAATCTCAGCCCTAGTTGAATGGTCCCACATGAGTATACCATAAAAAATATTACTGTTGAGAAGAAAGTTATACATTATGACCAGATAAGCCTTCGTCACATGTCCCATGTCTCCCCTCAGTTTCAGCAAAAGTAACAATTTGGTACAGTCTCTTGGACACCAATGTAGCTAGCTCATCAGAGTTTTATGTGTGTAGAAAAACCAAGCATCTTCATTGGGTCTTCCATAATTATAATATAGCTATATTGATAGGAAATGAGTGTTGATAGGAAATTACATATGGCAAGCCAGAACATTCAAAAGGATCTCTCTGCCGATAAAAGCCATAAGAATAAATAAATAAATAATATAATATGATGATATATTGTTCGGTATGCTTCTTTTGTTATTCAGCATTAAACAGAAAGCACACTTTTAAAAAATACTCCAGTCAATATAAAAATATTATTTTCGACATACAAACTCTCTTTTTTGATCATTCACTCTTTGAATGTTTCATTTAGAGTTTTAGAGAATAAAAATATTATTCTTAAAATAGTCAGGAATGACATTGTAAATGATTTTTCTCTTACGGTACGTCTCTATGTTGGTTAATCGAATTCTTCAACTTTTGAGTCACAATCGTGTGTTCAACCATACTGAACTGGACTTAAACTGAAAGCAAAAAAAGTAACTGATGATAATGCATGTTATGAATTTGTCACACTGGTTCGATGAATGCGTTTGAAACAATAATTTCCACAATTGTGATGCAACTGCTAGGAAAAACTGCCGTCATGTTGTCTGTTCTATAAAGAGCGATCTGTATCTTCGAGTTAATACCGAAATTGTCTAGTAAGTTTTCAACAAACTGCAGCAATCTGTTGCCAATTCAATAAAAATCAATATTTCGTCGTCAACTTGTGGAAATCATTGTTTTCAACAAATTTTTTGTTTCCCACTCAGTGTGGGGAAACACTGTGGAAGTTCCCAACAAAATACACCCCGGTTCCTCCCTCTACGCAAGTCCACACGCCACTATGCTCTCTCAAAATTGACAACTATTGTTGCTCTACATTTGAGAACATCAATTTGTTAAAAAAATAACAACGTTTTTGCGAAAACAAAATGTTGTCAACTTGGCAGAAACACATAATGTGTTCTCCAAGCTAAGTTCAATCTAATAGAGTTTTTAAGGACGGAAAAAACGTTTTTTGCAACTTTGGAGTAAACGCAGCTTTAAATACTATTTTGAGGTTGTTAAGATTCAAGTCGCTAAGATGAAGTTTAATATAAGACAAAAAATTGATTGAATCTGGCTTTCTACTGTAATTTTTCTTGCATCGTAAAAATAAATACTCATCGTAGGTTTGTAGAACATTAAATATTCTCTTTGAAATGATGTTTTGTTTCACTATTCCAAGTTTTCGTTTCATTATTATAGCAACTTTAATGTAGGGGGTGAAATATTCAATTCTTCAACAATTGATCATTTGTCAATGAAATTTGAAGTGTATGTCTGTGACACAATTTTTAACTTTGCAGCTTAATTTGGACTAGTTAGTAGGTAAACATAGCAAAAGTGCGCATCTTTATCCCCTCTGATGAAGGTGTGGAACCGCTGAGTTGACACTTTTGTTGCAATATTTAAAATTTCACCCTCTACATTGAAGCTGCTATAACAATGAAACGAAAACTTGGGATAGTGAAACAATACATCATTTTAAAGATAATTTAATGCTCTAAAAGAATGCACTAAACAAGAAGTGTAGAGAATTTATCAAGCTTAATTTTTGAATAGTTAGTTATGTCGATTGAACGCATTGTTCTCAAGATATGAGCGTTTTAAACCACCCTCATCCGCTTAGCACACGATTTAGGAATGGGGACTTTTGATATGTTCTCCTCCTAACGAGTCTTGAAAAAGCTGCAAAGTCATAAATTGTGTTCAAAATATTCCCTCCAAATTCCTTTGTCAATTAGTCTATTGTTGCAAAACTGGAGATTTCACACTCAACACTAAAGCTGCTGCATCAGTTGTAGGGAAATGCTTAAAAGTGTGAAATTATAAATAACATTGAAGAGAATTCAATGTTCTATAAGCTCATTATTAGCATGGATTTTTCCCACCGATTTAAAAAGAATAATTATTATTGAAAAAATAGAAAAAAGTTGCAGGCAAACGTGTTTTTTTCAAAAATGTCACACCTTCAATAGCTGATATCTCGAAAACTAGAGAAGATATAGAAAAAGTTGTCTGATGAATATTGTAGGAAATTATGTAAGCTTTAGTTTTTTGTTATAACAGTTATGTCCGTAAGATACCATAGTTTTCAAGTTATATGCGAGAAACCAAAAAATGGTAACTTACCTTTGAACTACCCCCCCTACCCCCTTAGCTCAAGTGGTAGTGGTGAGGACTTTTGATATGTTTACCTCCTTACTACCCTAAACAGAACTGCGGAGTCAAGAATTGTCTTCAAAATTTTTTCCTCTATACCCTCTTATGAGCATTCATTGCCTGGACTAATATGCAAAATTTCAAGTTAACTGATTAACTATTAACTGATCAGTTCAGTAGTTTAGACGTAACGATTCTTCATTCGTGTATTTTCTATACCGTACATGTATAAGCCAATTCTCTTCTTTATTATACTAGTGACCCCCTGGGTTGAAGAACTCGCTCATGAACTGTTGTATTTATCTCTGAAATCAGCAACTTATAATTATTATACATATAAAATTATTATAATAATTATACAGAGTTGGAGAGAATTATTATGGAAACAGCTAAATATTCATTTTACAAATATGATATGACAGTAGGTTTCATGGGGATCCTATTCCAATTGAGAAAAACTACTTTCTGTCGCTTCAAAACTTTTGTCCGCCATCTTGGATCAGTCATATGAATCCAACCCAGTAGCGGCTCGTGATCTTCTAGCTTGGGGGTTCAACCTCATGATCTATTGGAGAGAAAGGTCTAGAGGATATAGAGTATTGAGCATAATCAAGTGTAAAGGTGATCAATAATAATTTTAAGAAATTACACCCCAAAGATTGAGCATATTTTCTACAAATATAAATTTTTTGTCCTGTTCATATTTTTCTTGTTTGATTTTTACTTCGGGAGTTGGTTACCATTATGTTTTATTTTACACCTACCCTCAATATCAATATTGTTTGTATTTAACAAATACTGAACCTTATTCATATTTCTTCATCAAAATGCTGTTACGGTAACACAATAAATTATATTCACACTCTCACTAAAAGAAAATGGACACACTCGAAATACTCACGAATACACGTGTGAACACACTAGAAATTACTATATTCTTCTAACGCAAAAACAATTTATACAACGAAAAATGCAGTGAAATCTATCACAACTATATACAGTATAATATATATACCGGAAATCATATCGTATAACCTCAAAACTGTCACGCTTTCTACTTCTTGTTTACCGCTTTTTTACTGTTTACTGCCACCAAATTTGAATTTATTGGTTATGTTCAAGATGGCACTGCTTCTGAATCCGTATCACGAATATTCACGATTCATTCCGAGGTTTACCGAATGCTTCACTTGCCTCGGCTAGGTTCGGCTACTCTCGGATGAACTCGTGCAAAATTGGTTCAGACAGGATTGTGAACCAAATCCGTTCTAGCAAACCGATTCCCCTCCTCCGTTCCACTACCTCACCCAGCCCTGTTTTTGGGTTCACATCGGGGAATGAACACTGCTTTCCACCTCCACGCGTCTCGTCATCCCATTCGGTGCTGTATCAAGCAAGCCACTCCAGGACCTCAGGTACCGGCAGCAAAACATCAACGTTAAGTTTACGTAGATGAAAAATGTTGTGATGTAATTTAATGAGAATAAAATAAAAATATAATTATTTGAGTTGCAAATTCATCATTGTATAGGAAGTTGATTCAATTCTGGGGTTCAATGAACCATTGAACACATAGGACGAGCCGCCACTGATCCAACCTTATTTTATCAAATGGGAACGTGGTCATGTGATACATAATTTCGATACAGAATTAAAAAAAAAAAAATGTTGAAACCCACACATCAATATCTCAAACTGTTTTAATGATCTCAACATTTAAAGATACTAATAAATGATACGAAAATGAAATAAATGAGTACCTAAATTGAATAATCAAGTGTTAGTGAACACTAATAGTAGCTTCTCACAAATTTAAGACTTTGAAATTGTCAAAGCAAATTTGTCACTGTCATAGCAACTGCTATCACAAGTATAGTATTATTAAGGATAAACGCGCACTAGCACGGCCAAGTCCAAGACCACGACCAAGAACTTGCAGCCAGGACAACCTGAAATTATATGGAGCAACGCGCACTAGTCAGACAAAGACACGACAAACGCACGACCACAGCAGTAGGCCAACCAATTGCCAGACCAGTACATTTATAAATGTAAAACTTTGGTCTTGGTCTTGGTCGAGGTTGTGGTCGTGCTGTTCCAGACCAGTACTGGTCGTGGTCTTGGTCTTGGTCTTGGCCGTGCTAGTGCGCGTTTACCCTAATTACGCGTATGTTACATACAGACAGACAGACGTTAACGGAAGCGAGTTGATTTATAACTTATAAATTGAATATGTTGTTTTATTCAGCTGAAATCATGTGTCGGCGCATAAAGGACAGTCTGTGTGATAACTCCCAAATAGCATCAGCTTTTTTAAATGAACGGAAAAATTAAAGAAATAGCATGCAATTTATTCCAGCTGACTAGATGATAAATCACAAAAAATAGTGTCTTATGCACTTTCAATTTTAATTCTATATCATTAAAAAGGATGAAGGAGTCAGTCGATTTTGTTGTTCAACGAACTTGACCTGTAAAAAGGTTCGAAGAATATGTGTTCAAAATTTTTAATTGATTGATCAAATTGTTTAAAAGTTATTGTAGAACATACAAACAGACGAACAACGACTTCGGCCTTGTGTGAGTTAAAAGTGGGAACTCGTTAACGCTCGTTCAATTATAGATATGTATAAACAATTGCAGAACTTAGTTGCTAAGTGACCAATTAGCTTTGACTAATCAACGTTCATAAATACAGTCCATCAACCCTCCGTTACACGCGCCTGATCTGAGAGATCAGAAAGTAGTACTTTGGGTTGTAGGCCTACAGCCCCCGGGTGTAGCAACACTGAGTTGAAATAGTTGTTGGATGAAACCGTCTCATATATTAACATTTTATTAATAATTTTAAATTTTCTGAAAGATTCTTTATTGTTGCAGGAGGACGTTTTCAAGCGTATAGCAGACACAATTGAGGGCAGTGGTAGAATAGTTCAGAAGCGACTTAGTAACAATGCATTAAAATTTCACATTTTACCAATGAAGCAATCTGAAGTTAGAGTTGAGAATGATAAATCTTCATGATTTGTGGAAGAGTGAAACTTTCAATTGCTTTATCTACAAAGGCTGTTTGTACATTAGACGAACTATCCATTTGAACTGCAAATTTATCAAGTAGGTGAATTTTAATAATTTAGTAAACTAAATCTTCAATTCCATGCATTTTTTCAATAATCATACGGTGAAATAGAAAGAAGAAAATAATTACATGGAAATAAAAACTATTGACTTTATTGAAATTATTTCGCTTTTAGTACAGTAGATGCATCTATGAATAAGGATACAGTTTTTTGTCCAAGGTCTAGTAGTACTAATGACCTTGAGAGGTTGTGAATGAAAGTACTACATAATTTCGCTCCTGGGTTTTGGAAGATTTTGTGTTATAAATAGTCACGGATAAGTACAAATTTTGTGTTTATTTCATTATTAATTGTTTCTTGATCACGTTTTATCATTTTGTTTTAGATTTTAATTCTTAATTCTATTTTAAAAAGCCAAACACCGTTTAGAGGTTAGTTTGAGGTTAGGTTTTCGAGATTTAAAAATAAACATAGATAGTTTACTTGACTAAAATTATAACCAATTAAAATCCTATCATTTATAAATCAATTATTATTATTGCAAGTAATATAATTTCTTAGATAGGAAGATGAGCTCAAGTAAAACACCGAAGGTTAATAATAGAAATGTAAACATAGTGGAGTACTTACGCGTTCCCAAAACCAAAATTCAAAAACGCCAAAACCAAAAACCCCAGTTCTTCAAACTACTTTAGCCGAAAAAGTTGCTCAACTACAAAGTAGCCACACTAATTTAAAAACCAATTAGAAGTAACTTAAAAACGTCTGAGGAAGAAAGGTTAGGGATGGTAGAAGAAATTAAATCTTTGGAACTGATTATAAAATTACAAGATGAAGACCATAAAAAAGAAATACTAAATCTAAAAAATCAATGTAGTCTAATGTCAGAGGAAATAAAGAAACTAAAATCTAAATTTGATAATACTAAATGTATGATAGAACCTCCGTCCAAATACAAAAAAATAGAATCTAACCTAAATGATGGGAAATGCTCGGAAAATGGTCGAAATAAAACGTACAGTGAGGTTTTGAAGACAGCAACCAAAAATATAGCTGAGGGAAATAAAAATAGGAAAGGGAGAGTTCTGCTACTGACGTCCAGTCATGGACGTGATTGCAGTGATCTCCTTGATAAAAGATTAAAAAATAAATTTGATGTCCAATGTTTTTTCAAGCCAAGTGCATCAATTAATGCAGTTGTAGAGTCAGCTAGGGAACAAACTAAAGACTTTGATGAAAATGACTATCTAATTGTACTGGGTGGCTCAAATAATATAAATGAACCTAACTTGAATCATCTTCCTCAAGTAACAGAAAAAATCAAGGAAATTGTGCCACTCAGCAAAAAAACAAACTTAATAATAAGTACTATTCCTAATAGGTTTGATAGGCCAGAATTAAATGAAGCAATCAATTCGACAAACAAATCAATCCATAATACAATCAACAGCCTAAAAAATAAGAATTCTAAACAACTGGGGATTTGTTTTCTAAATGAAAGGCTGAAAAGACATAACTTCACTAATCATGGGTTGCATCTAAATCGATCTGGCAAAGTAATCTTTTGTAATAGATTGGCAGAGCTGATTGAAAGCCGTTTGCAATCCTCTGGTTTAAAAACAGTCAAAAAAACAAATAACGATTTTTTAGTAAATTGGCTCAAAACAGGGAAAGGGAAATAGCTACAAATGCTAGAGATAGAGTAGCACAAGATGGTAAGGTTTTTAGTATTTATCATCAAAATATTCAGTATCTTTGCAACAAAATTGACAGATTAGAAGTATTTCTTAAACAGGAGGATCCTGACATTGTTATTTTCACAGAGCATGGCTTAAAAATAAAGGAAATAAATCAAGTTAGGATTCCAGGCTATTCACTGAGATCAGAATTTTGTAGAATAGCTCATAGAAGTGGTGGTGTATGTATATTCACTAGCAATGCTAAACATACCCAAACTTATGAACTGGATTTTATTAAGAGATTTTCTGTTGAGATGGATTTAGAGGTGACGGGACTAAGGTTGAAAATTGATGATCGATTTGAGGTAGTAGTGTTAGGTATCTATAGGTCACCAAATGGAGACTGGCAAAAATTTTGTGAGCTGCTCCATACACTTTTGGAAATTACAACCGCTCGTTTCACAAATGTTATAGTAGTAGGAGATTTCAATACCGATTTTGCCAGGCATGATAAAATGACAGAGGATATTAGAGATATTATTAATATGAATAATTTAGAAATTAAGGTCCACGAATATACAAGAGTAACTCGAACTTCACAGACAATTATTGATAATATCCTCACAAATATAGAAGGTTGTAATGTCAGGTTAGGTAGCTCAGATCTATCAGATCATAACTATCAAATTTTAGATGTTAAGTTGCAGGGCCAGAATCCAAGCAGAAAAAAAACTTTTGTGAAAGAAATTCAGCAATATGAGCTAGGAAATATAAATTGTTTGAAGCAGGAACTGCTTCAAGAAAATTGGAGTAGTGTTTATAACAGTTGTAACCTAAATTACAAATATAAGCAATTCATTGATACTCTAAGATTTCACATTAGTGTATGCTGTCCGATAAAAAAAGTCAAAGTAAAAAGTAAATTAAACAAAGTAGATGAATGGATAACTGAAGATATCCTTACTCAAAGAAATATTGTTAGGGAAGCTTATGAGGAATTTAAATTAGTGAGGGATGTTCCGAGTGAGGTCAAATACAAATGTCTAAAGAAAAACTATGCAAAAGAAGTGAGGAAAGCTAAGCGTAAGAAAACAGCTGAAATATTAACAACTAGTACCAATTTAACTCTGCTGTTTGGGAGGTAATTAATAGAAATAGGAGAGCAGCTCAAAAGGATACAGTTACTAATGTCCCTAGGATAATCGATGAACATGGAAATTATATGGATGATAGTATAGACATTTGTAACTTTTTCAATAAGTATTATCAACAGGTGCATATAATCTCCAAAAGTCACTGAACACTAATACTTATAATACAACTACATTAAATGCTGAGCCAATTGAAAAGGTATTTAAATTTCATCCATTATCAAGAGATGAGTTGTCAAGAATAATAAAAAATTTGAATAACAAAAAAACAGTAGGATTGGATGGGGTCTCAAGCAAAATTTTAAAAGAATGTGAAAATGAATTACTGGACCCTTTATTGCATCTCCTTAATACTTCACTAGAGCTGGGTATTTTCCCTGATGATCTGAAACAAGGAAAAATTTTGCCAGTTTTCAAGAGCGGTGATTCTGAAAGAGTTGAAAATTATAGACCCATTAGTATTCTAAATGTAATAAGTAAAATTTTTGAAAGAGTAGTTTTAAATAGGCTATTGATGCACCTGGAAGAAATTATTTCATATGTGATGAACAGCATGGGTTCCAGAAAGGGAAATCTACTAAGACTGCAATAGTATCCCTTGTTGAAAGACTAATAGATATAATAGATTCAGGTGAGAAGGCAGCCGCAATATTTCTTGATTTATCCAAAGCTTTTGATTGTGTGAACCATAGAATATTATTGGAAATACTAAAAACTGTAGGTGTGAATGGTATAGAACTAAAATGGTTTGAATCATATCTCATAGGTAGAAACCAGTGTGTTGAGCTTACCAAGGTGGATGGGAATGAAATAGTAAAAATTAAATCTCAAAAACTGGAGGTCCAGGCTGGAGTACCTCAAGGCTCAATTCTGGGTCCCTTACTGTTTCTGTTGTATGTGAACCAATTACCAAAAGAGTTAAAAGATCACAGAGCTCTGTTGTTTGCTGATGACACATCGCTTATCTTTAACAATTATTTATTAGATAGTCTAGAAATAAATGCTTTTACTGGAGTACAGTCAATTGTCCAATTCTTGAAGCAAAGGCAATTAACGATAAATAGTAAGAAATGTCAATTCCTACAATTCAAAAGTAAATATAATTCAGTAGAGGATAGAGAAATAAATGTGTTTGTAGAGGAAAATGAATTAGACCAAGAAGAGAAAGTAGCATTCTTGGGAATTTTATTGGACAGGAAATTAACATGGCATCCTTACATTGAGAGGATATGTAATAAGATATCATCTGGGGTATTTGTCCTGCGGCAGCTTGCTAGGTTGAATGATAAAAAACTACTGTTAACTGCTGTCACCTGGTCATATGGGACATATATATGATTCATATATTTATCTCATATTGATCAGGATTTTAGAGTTTTATTTTACGAAAAGTTTAATGAACGGTGTTTCTGCCTTTGAACAGTTTTGTCATCGACAGAAAGATTGTTTATTTCACTTGTTATCAAAATTATTGTAGTTCTCTTTTGTTTTTCATAAACAAACGTGCTCGGCTTGTGCGACTGATAAAAATATGTATTTGAAATGGCTTCATGTTTGGCATTGACTGAGTTATATATTAATACCCAAAATTTTTACGGGTTGGGGTGTGTGAGCTCGTTCGTTAGGACTGAGAGTAAAAGTCCGGCTGTTCTGGTGAAGGGGATAGATTTTGTTCTTGTTTTATAATACAGTTTTCCTGTCACAGTTCGGGCAGTTTAAAGAGAATTGTATTATTGAATAAGAAGGGATCTGAACCCACTTCATTAGATCAGTTTTTTATTTATTTTTCATTATTAATTAACGTCGCGATTAACCAGTGGATGCCAAATTGGGGGCCATTATCAAAAAGGTAGGTGACTACTGAGTCATTGTTTTAAATTTTCCATAATCACAACAAAATTAATCTTCACTAGCAGCCAAACGAGTAGCCCTTGAAATATTTATCTATTTATTGTTATTTCATAATTTATAATTATAATTCTAATTTTGTACTGATAATTTATTGTTTTGTTTTAATTATCAAACCAGTACGATCATTTCTTGTTTTCATTCCCCCACCTTTACATACTCGGTGTAGGCACATATTGCTTACATATTTGGTGGAGGTTTATCCTGCCGTCCAGATCATGTTTACATAATTGGTGGAGGTCCCATCCTTACATAATTGGTGGAGGCTCGAAGGGTTTTTAATCCAGCTTTTAAAATTTGGACTTTTCCGGTTACCTCATTGAAGATTCAATTTTTGTGGTTGCATTTTTCATTATTAAATAATTATATTTTTTATTTCAGTGAAATTATGGGTGAAGTACTTGAGTTTAACCTTACGGGGCTCTAGAAACAGTTAGTAGGATGAATTTCGAGGATTTATTGAATTTGTGGAACAATAATTGATTACTAATAATGGATTTTAACGGATGGAGAATGATAATTATAATTGAACAGATAATTTTGAGATTCACGATATTGGAAGATTTACGATTATTATTGATTTTGAATTGCAAAAGCTATGACAATTGAAGATTTTGTACGATTGCAAGATTTATTATCAATTCTTATTAGAAAGAATTAGATATTTATGATGACATGAGAAATTAATGATTATTAAGATATGATTGAATAGGATAAATTTATTATTATTGGAGAGATATTGATATTTGAGATATGGAGAATTTATGATTATGAAACCAGATTAATTGGAAATTTATTATTTATTATTGAATAGAATTGGATTGGAACAGATTAACAATGGAAAAACTTAGACCGTTACTATTACCGAATTTTTTGATGGAAAAGATGAAGAATTTGACATTGATGATTTTTCAACTATTTTGAAAAGGTTGCCTTAGCGAACGGTTGGGATGAAAAAGATAATTTATTATACTTGCGGTTTTGTTTGAAGGGAGTGCTGAGAAATATTTTGACGTTATTGAGAATGATTTGACTCGACAGGACAAATTTGAATATATGCCAGTGAAAGAAAAATTGGTTAATTTCTATCGATCTCCTCTCAAATTGTGGAAACTAGAAAAGGAATTAGATACTTGTAGCATGGAATTTGAAGAAGATGGTAGAGATTTTGTAGCACGAGTCTTATCCCTATGTAGAAAAGTAGATTCGAATATACAGGCCAACACTACAGTCACTTGCGAGGGAGGTTCGTTTCATCATCTTCAACCTATTCCGGGAGCAATGTATGTGGTTTTACCCTGTCATTGCGAGATTTCGGTCGGCGGGAGAATAATGGTGAGAAAGACTTTTCCGTGTGACGCAAATGTTGATAAACAACCTCAGGTTCTCCATTACTTACCTTTGCATTGGGTTAAGTTTAATTCGTTGAAAATTGATGTTTTGCAACCGCATTTCAATCCTAATTTTGTTAATTTTAGCGAAATTTTAAAAACTGATATAGATATAAAGGTTCCGGAATTTACAGTTCAAGACGTAATATCGTCAGATATATTTCACAAAGTAGATCTTCCAAATTCTTGGGAGATGTTGTAATTCCTCTAGTTTTGTTTTTTATATATTATTTGGCTGGTTAGGGTTTTTAACTTTATTCTGTGCATATTTAGGCATCAAGTTGTATGTGTGTAAATTATCTGCTGTAACGGTAGCACAACCCAAGATACATATAATCGATAGTTAGGAGTTATATAGTTACTTTTTGATGGATTAACTGTTTTATTGTTTTTTTTTTTCTTGACTATAATTATAGTTATGAGTCATAATGTACTTATAAAGTTTTTTTTTTTCTCGATTTTTATTGCAGCTTTTGAAGTAGTTCAATGTTGATTCACAAATAAATTATTGTCAATTGAGATTTTCTTTTCATAATAAGTTGAATATTCATGTATATTAATGGGTATAATATTGAAAGTTAGTTTCATATATAATCAATGTTATTGTGCAGCATAGTTTCATTTTGAATTTGATTTGAATGTTTGTAATTTAGTTTGAGTAACCTACCTTTCTATGTAAAAGTTTGATTTCAATGTATAGTAGCATTATCAAGTCAATCAGGCACACGTTTGTTTCCCGAGTATATTATTTTGTTTAATCATTATTTATTTTTTTTTTGTTCCCCTCTTGACTACAGACTCAGGGACGAGTCTTTCAGCGGGATGGGTGATGTGTCACCTGGTCATATGGGACATATATATGATTCATATATTTATCTCATATTGATCAGGATTTTAGAGTTTTATTTTACGAAAAGTTTAATGAACGGTGTTTCTGCCTTTGAACAGTTTTGTCATCGACAGAAAGATTGTTTATTTCACTTGTTATCAAAATTATTGTAGTTCTCTTTTGTTTTTCATAAACAAACGTGCTCGGCTTGTGCGACTGATAAAAATATGTATTTGAAATGGCTTCATGTTTGGCATTGACTGAGTTATATATTAATACCCAAAATTTTTACGGGTTGGGGTGTGTGAGCTCGTTCGTTAGGACTGAGAGTAAAAGTCCGGCTGTTCTGGTGAAGGGGATAGATTTTGTTCTTGTTTTATAATACAGTTTTCCTGTCACAGTTCGGCAGTTTAAAGAGAATTGTATTATTGAATAAGAAGGGATCTGAACCCACTTCATTAGATCAGTTTTTATTTATTTTTCATTATTAATTAACGTCGCGATTAACCAGTGGATGCCAATTGGGGGCCATTATCAAAAAGGTAGGTGACTACTGAGTCATTGTTTTAAATTTTCCATAATCACAACAAATTAATCTTCACTAGCAGCCAAACGAGTAGCCTTGAAATATTTATCTATTTATTGTTATTTCATAATTTATAATTATAATTCTAATTTTGTACTGATAATTTATTGTTTTGTTTTAATTATCAAACCAGTACGATCATTTCTTGTTTTCATTCCCCCACCTTTACATACTCGGTGTAGGCACATATTGCTTACATATTTGGTGGAGGTTTATCCTGCCGTACATATCGTGTTTACACTGCTTACCATGGACTTATACTATCTCATATTAGGTATGCTATTTTAGTATGGGGTAATTCATCTCAACAAAATATGGACAGAGTGTTTAAGATTCAAAAGAAGGCACTCAGATGTATAGAGAAGTGAATAGGTTAGACTCTTGTAGGCCTTTATTTAAAAGCTTGGTCTATTAACTGTGCCATCTTTGTATGTATATGAAGTTGTAATGCATGTGAAAAGAGTGGTGTGATCCAGAATTCAGATGTTCATGAGTATAATACGCGAAACAGAGCAGATTATCATATAATGGGTCACAATAGTAGGTATTTGAAAAAAACCCATTATATTGGTAGGAAATTTTATAACAAGCTACCTCAAATCTTGAAAAGTAATGATGATTTGAAGATTTTCAAAAAACAAATGAAAAAATATTTTTTTGATAAGCTTTTTTAGTGTACAAGAATTCCTTTCAAACCTAACTAGGTTGAACTACTTAGTGTTAGAATTATTATGTAATAACATGACTTGTCTTATACTCCATGACTGGAGTCTTTAGGACGTAATCTAAAAAAAAAAAAAAAAAAAAAAAAAACTAATTTATATTATTTTGTCTGTACGGATTTAGCTGAAGCTGAATATAATGATAAAACTAATAAGGATAAGGGATGATAAGATTAATTTATCAAGCAAACCACCCATCTATCTATTATTATAAAAAACAATTTTACCATTCTACTTGATCATAAAATTTATAAATTAGTTTATAAGTTGCCTTTTGTGCCCTGAACATGATGTTTCAAGGTATCACAAGCTTTCTAGCTAAACTATAAATTTTATGTAGGCACTGTACTTTAGGCTCGTATTGTTAATTTAGGTACTAATTTACATACCAATTCACATTCGGTCACCAGTCTTGATAACCAGTGTGATTGCCAAGTAAGTACCTAAGCTAGTCGGAGGGAATATTTTACTGCGCTCATCCCACTAGCATTGCCAGATTTTTGCAACCAGGCTGGTGTACTGTCTCACTCAGGTTGCCAGCCCGGCAGCAAAGCCTGGTCTCCCAGCGTGCTTGGTCTCCCTCGTCTCCCAGCGTACACTCGGCCACCAATGCTCTCTGGCAAACCACTGGTGGCCGAATGTAATATGAGCCAAAAATTCGGCCCCTTCCGGTTCCGATGGTCCCAACCATAAATTGAAGAGAATTCAATGCTCTATAAGCTTGCAATTAGCATGTATTTATTCCATCAATCGTTGATCGATTAATCGAAAGTTATTAGTCGAAGAATATGAAAAGAATTTGAGGCAAAATGGGTTTTCTTATAAATGTCACGCTTTCAAGAGCATATATCTCTTGAAAACTATGAGAGATACAAGAAAACTTGAGAAATACAATTTATAGGGGAATTTGTAAGCTTCAATTTTTTATAAGACAATAATGTCCGTAAGCCGCATAGTTTTCGAGATATATGTTACACACCAAAAAATTGAAATTTGAAGACTACACCATCCCCTTAGCACAAGGGGTAAGGCGATAGAGGTGGAGAGTTTTGATATGTTCAACCTGACCCTTAGAAGAGCTGCGTGGTTAAAGATTGTGTTTCAAACTTTTCCTTCTATACCGTACCTTTTTTGAGAATTCGTTGTCTGGACTGAAGTTCAATCTGGTCTCAGCTTAGAGGGCTTAAAATCACGACCAGGTCGATTTTTAATTACACATTCAAATGCTGGAAGATATAAGTCGAAAACTTTGATTAATTTTTGAAAAATCATAACTCAGTAGGCCTACTCATGAAAGAGAGCTGTGAATGATTGTTATCGTGGGCTGTGGGGATGATACATATTGGCCGATAGCTAGTAGCGGGAGAGCGATGGGTTCCAGCGATAGGAACGCCTGCGGGAAGGTGCCAAAAGGGGGGGGGTAGTGGCGGCGACGTATATAGCCGGAGAGGATCAATCAAGCCACGCTAGCCAGTCGCGTTTTTACGAGTGGAGCTACTCTCTGCCGGAGTCAATTTCAGTTCAGTGCTGCACACTTGTGCGTATCGACAGTGTCTCACTGTCGAGCGACCTCATTTTTTACTCAGAAATTTTCGCGGCTTGGGTAACTTGGCCATTAATCGTGTAAAGAAAGTTCTGATTTCAAATTTTGAAAGTTTTTTATAATACCAGATGTCAGTGATTATTATAAAAATCACTATTATTGAAGGTATCAATTATTCATCAGGCAGTAATAAATAAATTAATCGGTTAATAACTAATATAGAGATAATACAAATAAAGAGGAAATAGTACAGCTTTTCAAAAAGACCTTTCACTTCTTTTTAAAATACAATAAACCACTAATATTATAAAACCATTAAAATTAATTGAAGCACTATTGTTTATTGTTTTTGAAGGGACGGATTCAAGGATCCAAAGGTTCAAAGAACCCCACACGTCAACCAAAGCTTATTGTGTTCCCAAGTACTATGTTAGTTAGGCAAACCAATACCTATGTTCTTTACAAGAACCAGGAGATTTCCCTATACTAACATCCCATTCATCACCCGGTTGCTTGTTACAATCCAGTGTGATATGCTTGGCAGTCTCTTCAGACTGATTAGTCCTCGTGACCTACGTGAGTTCCACTCCTGGACTACTTTGAAGGTCCTACTTTGAGGAAGGGGTGGCCAAGTTGCCTCTAGGGTGCCCGGCCACCCTTGACTCAGCCTCTTGATCCACATTTGTGCCTGGAGTTTCACCCATCTCTGGTCTCTCGGGTTTTTCTTTTTGCCCCACCGAAACTCTGCAGGGTCAGAAGTCTCACCTCTCCCAAGAAGTTTTGCCTGGATGGCCGCCCTTCTGTGAGCAGTGGTGAGTTTTGTTCTCTCCACCCACAAACTCGTGACCAACGTGAGTTCCAATCCTGGCTTCTTTGTAGGTCCCTCCGCTGAATGAGGGGTCGCCAAATTGCCTCTAGGGCACCTGGCCACCCTCGACTTAGCCTCTTGACCCACATTTGTGCCTGGAGTTTCACCCATCTCTGGTCTTTTGGGTTTTCTTTTTGCCCCTCCAAAACTGCCCTGATGGGGAAGGCAAGGCAACTTCTGGAGTTGCCTTGAAGTCCATTTTAGTCGCCTCCTACGACAAGCATGGATACTGTGGGTGAATTCTGGTTTTAACACATTCTTGAGTACGATGATTAACTCAAAGCTCCCCCAACCCACAGGGAACTTGAAGCACTACAAATTCCAGGACTTACTCCCATCTCCAGGTGAAAATCCAAAATAAATGAACATCAGGATTGACTTATTTAAAATTATAATATAAACATTATAACATTAAAAACCTCATATTATGTTTTTATAATCAACAAATTAATGAACATTGTTTTAATAATCTTGAATTAGTCAATACTGATGTTTATTTATTTCGAATTTGTACCTGAAGACGGGATAGAAATTCGAAAACGTTCTGACGGCCCACGACCCCGCCTACCAGGGGTTGAACGGGGAAGCGTGACCGGACCTGCTGACGCCGGAGGAAGACGTAACGTCCAAATGGTGACGTCGCGGAGACTAGAATCGACTGTTCTGAGTGTCACCATTTGGAAACACATGCTCTCGACTAGAGTCGAGTCTCTTATCGACCTGAGTCGCGTAAGGCTCAACTCACACTTACGCGACTCAGGTCGACTCAGGATTCGACTCGAGTCGAGAGGATGTGTTTTCAAATGGGCATTGGCATAGATTGCTGTTTGACATGGGGGGGGACGTACTGTGGGGTCCAGGGGGCTTTCCCCTCAGACGAGGGGGTCTAGGGGTGCCCCCCAGCGAAGATTTTTTTTGAAAAATAGCTTTTGGTTTTTGAAGCATATTTTACTTTGAATCCGTTTTAAATCGTTCAGAAAAAACAGCATTAGTTATATTGTTTGTTTTGATTACCAACCACAGCAGGATAGCTAAATAACCTAAAAATGTGTTACAAACATCAACATACGCTTAGCATAAATACTGAAATCCTCATGAGTAATTACACTTTTTTTAAAGCAAAACAAAGTATTAAATCTTTCTGATCCTAACTCTTGTAACTGTCTTTGTTTGAAGAGAGTTGTAGATACAAAATAATTAGCCATCATAGTAGACGAACAACTTGAATGGGATGCTCATACTAGATTCTTTTGATTTTTAATCAATTAAAAATGCATTAGTTCAATATATTTTACAGTAGGCTACGGTATGCTATATACAATGCTAATAACAATCTAGGGTGGATGTTTCAATAGTCTCCTAAATGAATTGTTTACCACACTAAAGTTGATAATAAAAAGTATATCAAATGAACCTAGGCTTTTTCCTACAAACATACTTTTTTCAGAATGTTAAGTTTTGAATTTAAGGCAGCTATACGTTAAGAATGTTATCATTTTTTTAAATATTATATAGATAAATATAGAAAAGTAGTTTACATGTAATAGTTGCCTCTAAAAATACATTTTCCGGGGGACATAGCCTATACCATAAAATATTGGGGGGACGCGTCCCCCGTGTCCCTCCCCAGACTCGATGCACATTTGCGACACTAGCCAGTAGCGTTTTTACGAGTGGAGCGACTCTCTGTTGGCAGCCAATTTCAGTTCAGTGCACACTTGTGCGTATCGACAGCGTCTCACTGTCGAGCGACGTCAATTTCCACTCAGCAATTTTTGCGGCTTGGGCAACTTGGCCATTAATCGTGATAGGAAAATTCTGATTTCGAATTTTCAAAGTTTTTTGTGATACCGGATGTCATAAATTATCATAAAAATCACAATTATTGAAGGGATCAATTATTCATTCCTTGGCAATAATAAATAAATTAATCGGTTGATAACTAAAATATCGAGATAAAACAAATGAAGAGGAAATAGTACAGAATTTTAAAAAAGACCTTTTACTTCTTTTTAAAATACAATAAACCTCAATAATTATAAATTATTTAACGCGCGATAAAACCATTAAAATCATTTGAAAGCACTTAATCCCATCTCCAGATGAAAATTCAAAATGAATAAACATCAGTGTTGACTTAGTATTCAAATCATTAAACATTAAAAACCTTATATTATTTTTTCTATAATCAACAAATTGATGGACATTGTTTTAATAATCTTGAATTAGTCAATACTGATTTAAATTCATTTTATTTTGCCATAAAATAATACAGATTAATAAAATAAATATTCTAACATACATAATGGTACTACCAGCATGCAACTTGTGCGCCGGCAGCTAGTTCGAACAACTAGATACTGCAAACAAGTCAATAGAAAGGAAATAGAGCTTATTCAAACCACTAAAATAAATGAAATTACGGAGACTAGGTCTCTGCAAACGACAAGACAAAGTAACAAAATTACAAGCAAATGATGAATTAAAAAAGACAACTACAAGGAAGATATGACATCTTATATTATCATGTTTATTTATTTAGAATTTGTACCTGAGGACTGATATACTATTGAATAATAATATTGTACCTGAATAATAATACTGTATACTATTATATTATGACATACATTATCAAGAAGTGTTGGATTTCAATGTAAACATCAATCTAGCCGACTGCAAGCCGACATTCTTATAGGTAGATATTTACCATATACAGGGTGTTTCAGAAGTAGTGTCGAGAATTTTAGGGTATTGTACCTGGATGCTAGGAGACTACAAATGTCATATTTGAAGTGTCCAAAACTCAGCGGTTATCCTTATAGCTGCCATTTTGTTTTTTCACTTAAAAATTTTTATCTCAAGAACGAAATGTTGTATTGATCTGAAATTTGGCATGAATATTTATGCTATAAAGACTCAACTATAAAAAATAAAAAAAAATTTTTTCGTTGAAATTTTTCAAAATGGCGGCCATTTTAAATTTTTGATGGCGAATATCTCGAAAACCGTCCATTTTACAGAAAATTTACAAGAGACAAAAAAGTTAGCAAATTTTTTCACGATTCCAATGATACCTAATTTATTAAGATTGGTCGAAGAATAACAGAGAAATTAATTTTTTTCGTACTGCATGCATGACCACTTTTCACCATTTAAAGATCAATATTAATTTTTTTTATAATTTCATGAAAACCGTTCTTATTACAGAAATATACAAGAATAACTTTCCTCCAAATTTTATTTTACATTGAAAAATATTAATTTCACTCAAATCGGTTCACTGATACTAATGCAGCAATTGCTCAAAATGCCGTCCTTCAACTTGATTACACAGTCTGCACCTTTCAATCATGGACCGTCGAACTGCTATAAAAGCATTTTCATCATCTTGAATGGCACCTGCTGCAGCAACCACTCTTGCCACAAGGTCTTCTTCGTTTTCTACTGGCGTGCTGTAAACAAGGTCTTTCATATGGCCCCAGAAAAAAAAATCTAAAGGGTTGAGGTCAGGTGAACGTGCGGGCCACGGTACTGGTCCACCCCGCCCAATCCACCGCTGACGATAGGTCATGTTCAGAAAGTCCGTAACAACATTTCCGAAATGAGCAGGGGCACCATCATGTTGAAACCAAATATTATATCTGTTTGCAAGAGGCACATCTTCCAAAAGTTCTGGTAGTATGTCTCTTAAAAAAGTAATGTACGTGGGAGAATTCAGACGATTAGGAAGAATGTATGGTCCAATCACGCGATTACCTAAGATACCCGTCCAAACATTCAGCGAAAATCTATGCTGATAACCACGCACTTTGACCTCATGAGGATTGTCTATGGCCCAGACGTGACTGTTGCGAGAGTTGAAGATTCCTTCTCTTGTAAAGCTGGACTCATCGGTAAATAACACATTTTCTAGAAAATTTGGTTGGATAATGTCTTGCTGAAGAAACCAACGGGCACAGTTTACTCTTGGCTCATAGTCGCGTTCAACCAATGAGTGAACTTTTTGAAAGCGGAAGGGGTGAAGTCTTTCCTTGTTTAGTACACGCCACACAGAAGAAGCACTTGAATTGATTTGCTTTGCAACTGCTCTCGTACTCGTTCTAGGATTGAAATCGAATTTCTGCAATACTTCCTCTTCAAAAGCAACATTTCGAACTGCTCGAGGCCTACCAGCAATTACCCTGTTCCGTTCAAATGAACCAACTTCTCTCAGCCGATTGTGAGTTCTTGTGAACACCTTGTCGGAAGGGAGACGGCGGTTTGGAAATGCAGCTGCATACATTCTTCTTGCTTCGGTCGCATTGCCAAGAGCTGCTCCATACATGAAGTGAATATCGGTGTACTCCAGCGAACTAAATTCCATTACAATAATTAAATATTTGTGTAGAAGCAACGTAAGAAAATATTGAAACTGGAAATTTAAGATAGAAATAAGACCTAGGAAACGTGAGACTAAGAAATAGGAAGCACTACATCTGGTTCTTTACTTTTAATGAAACAACAATACTTTTACAAGACAAACATTATCATCTGAAAACCATTGTAAAATCATCTGTTTGCCCATATGGAGCCATACCGAGTTTCAAAGCTTCATCTTAAATACATCTGGAATTAAAAAATTAATATTGATCTTTAAATGGTGAAAAGTGGTCATGCATGCAGTACGAAAATTAATTTCTCTGTTATTCTTCGACCAATCTTAATAAATTAGGTATCATTGGAATCGTGAAAAAATTTGCTAACATTTTTGTCTCTTGTAAATTTTCTGTAGAATGGACGGTTTTCGAGATATTCGCCATCAAAAATTTAAAATGGCCGCCATTTTGAAAAATTTCAACGAAATTTTTTTTTTTTATTTTTTATAGTTGAGTCTTTATAGCATAAATATTCATGCCAAATTTCAGATCAATACAACATTTCGTTCTTGAGATAAAAATTTTTAAGTGAAAAAAACAAAATGGCAGCTATAAGGATAACCGCTGAGTTTTGGACACTTCAAATATGACATTTGTAGTCTCCTAGCATCCAGGTACAATACCCTAAAATTCTCGACCCTACTTCTGAAACACCCTGTATATTATTTCAAATGATCTATTGTTCCAATTAGCCTTTAGATCGAAGCTCCTATATATTTAATAATAATAATGATCAGAGGAAACAGAAATACAAAGTATGAATGGAAGAATGGAGTTAACAATGAGAGCATAACAAATCATGGGAAACTACTCGGAGCTCAGCTGAATTATTTGAAGCCACATACACATCATGAATAATAGTTCTCAGAATCTAATTCGGAGCAAGATGTTGATCAACAAGTACTGTAATAATAGTACAATAAATTATTGTTGGACTATTACTTTTACCTCAATGCAATAACAAAGTATGTTATTGTATTAAGATTAACTCCCAAATAATATAAGTTATTTTAGATTTTCATCAATCTCTGACAAAAAAAAATATTGAGTAGGCTACTGTACATATAGAATGGCTTAATATCCAGTAGAACCAAAACTTCTTCAATTATGATTATTTTTGATAGCCGCGAGGCGCTGAAACCTAATCTGAAATCACAATTTCTCTATCACGATTTTTACGCGTTTTAGGTTTTTGAAGTAGAGAATGAAACGCGGCTTGCCCGCCGTGACGTAAAGATAGTGGCGTCCAGCATGCGTCAGCAGAGCGTACGCAAAGCGTAAACGGGCGTGAGACGCTGTAATGTGCACTGCTCAGTCCGGAACCCATATACTTCTAACAACTTTTAGAACGCCAGTGAGCTAGTTGTCGTTCTGGTCGTAAAACCGCGACTAGAAATGACGCAAGTGTGCATCGAGCCTTAACTGTGTGTCACTAACTAAAGGTGTTCACCTACAAGTCGAGTCACCCACGATATATAGAAGACTAGCAGGGCACCCGTGCTTCGCTACGGGAATTGAAATTGAAATTCAAATTCAAATTTATTCACTCGAAATTCATACAAAATATTAACAAAAGTTAAACACGACTAGTTACAAGTGAACAAGATACTACTCACAAAAAAGTACAGTATGTTACTGGACTTTGTCCGCGAATAGGAGTCAGATACAAAGTGTTATAAGTAAGATTATTTATTTTATAAATTGATATAGTTTAAGATTTAGTAGGTCTATGAAAAGGAGTTGGGAAGAAGAGAGATTTAGAATTTAAGTATGATGTAATGAAGATGAAATGAAGATGATTGAGTGCAAGCTCGCACATACATACAAAACAAACATTTTTAGTATCATTTACCATTATAAATTACACCATTTGTAGAGAAAGAGCGATAATACTTATCAATCTACAGAGAAATAATATAATTAAAATAATCAATTCCATAGTGTAGTATAATTCAACAGAAAGACAGTTATTAGTGACATCATCGAGACAAAAACGTATCACACAGAATAAATTGATGGACTATGTAGTAGTCAATACAAGGTTGACTTGATTTGTGGATATATATTGAAACTTATTAACTTAAAACCTTAAAGAAGCCTTCCACCTCGACTGGCGAATGAAGCCATAGCCAAAGCTTAGTTTTATTCATGAAGTGTTTATGGGTATTTATTCTTCTCAAATCAGGTGGTAGTAAGTTATAAAATTTCGGAGCAAGAAAAAGAAAACACCTCTGGAACGTGGTACAGTTCGATTTTGGAAGCCTAACAATCATTTGAGTAGTTTGCCGTGTTACAACAGAAATTTCATCATCATTGTATATACTGAAACAGATCTGTTACCACTTAATTGATAAAATAAAGATAGAACCTTCAGCACATAAGTGTGTCTCAGTGGTAGAATATTCAATGCTTTGAAAATTGGAAATGTATGTGACCTCCTATTAACTCCCTGTATAATCCTTATTACAGACTTCTGTAGCACTACAAGCCTTTTATAATGAGAAACAAAAGTGGATGCCCAACAGGAAATTCCGTAAACAAGCTTAGAATGAAAAAAATGCATAGTACATAATCCGTAGAAAATGTTTAGGGAAAAACTGCTTCAAGTGATAAAATCTTCTTATCAAGAACATGAAATACATCTTTATTTTCTTTATGTGGGAGTCCCAAGTTAATTTATAATCAAGAATCAAACCTAAGTATTTTATTGTATCAGATTGATTTATCTCATCACAGCTACATGACACCAACCAACTTTACAACCAACTTTATGATATTTTAGGGAAACTGGAAAACTGAAAGGAGCTGATAAGGAGAAATTTATATATTTAGTTTTAGATGCATTTAGTGCTAATTTATTATATTGGAACCAACAACACAAGTCATTAAGATGCATCTGCATCATTTCTTGCAATTTTATCTCACTGTCAGAAGAATATGCTAACGCAGTATCATCTGCAAAAGAAGTTAAAGAGCCTTGAAAGTTATGGGAAAAGAGATCATTTAAGTAAATCAAAAAAAGGATCGGACCCAATACCGATCCCTGAGGTACACCACAGGTGATCAAAGCCAATTCACTACTAAATTCACCAATGGACACATATTGTCTACGATTATACAGGTATGACTCGATCCATCTAAAGACCACCCCCCGGATACCAGATTCATGCAATTTGCGTAAAAGAATGCAATGATCTACCGTATCAAAGGCTTTTTTATGTCCAGGAATAGACCTGAAGTTCTACTCTTATACGGTTTGTTAATCCCATTATAGATTCCAGACATGAAATTTTGTAAAGCATGCTCAGTGTTCAGACCCTCCTGAAACCCATATTGTTGCTTATTGAAAAATTTGAACTGCTTGTAAAAACCGATTAATCGCTTCTTGAATAGTTTTTCAAGTAATTTAGAAAAAATAGAGAGCAAAGAAAGATTAAATTATTTTTGTGAACCATTTATAATCTAAATCCTACCAAAATTGTTATAATCGTTTTTAAGATGAGACCACAACTTGACATAAAAATTATTAAGTCAAATCATTCAAATAATTAATTGATGTGTTGGAAGTGCTCTGTAGAATAGTAATCTAATTGCAGCGAATCTTGTAGGATATGGGGCGGGGCTTAAGAGTCGCCCTCAACTTTATTCATTGGCAATTAATATTTCCCGTTGACAGTTATCAAATTAGCAGTGATCATGTTATTTTTGCTTTGGCAATTGAAGATTAAATTCCAAATTAGGTTCATTCGGAATTTGATGACTCTGGTATCCATGGATCTCTTGCTTTTTCTGGCATAGCATGTCACTTACTTTTCGTTTCACTTATCCAAAAGTGTAAAAGCAGCCAATCCACTGATTCTTTCTTCCATGGAAGTCCACTCATACATAACAGTCCATTCATAATAGTATAACATTTATTGCAGCTGATTCCACATGTCCTAAACTCTACAATCATAAATATTAAAGTGGGATCATTTTAATGTGAATTTGAATAGAGTTTATTCAATCGCTTTGATTATAGACTACAATTATATGATTTCATTCAATGTGAGCTTCTTTCACATAATAATAATAGCTGGCATCAAAAGCAGAAATGTCAAACATGATTGAAACAGTAGCGATCATCAACATTATTTTCTTTATCTGATCTAAAGTAACCAGATTATAGTAAGATTCACATCGATGTGTCAGCATTGTTTGAAAGGGGAGCATTGATGCTATCAATGAGGAATACTGACAGTCAACGAACTGTTATACATATTCTCCAATATTTTTATCGAAAGCTACCTTATATTTTCTTTGGTAAAACAATCAATGTTTGGGAATAATTGATTCATGGGAAAAGCGCCTTACTTCTATGCAAGATATTTTCACATTAGGAAAAGCAACAACAGCTATTTGGCCGTTTTAATAAATAACCACTTTCTTCCGCCCAAGTTAAATTTTGGCCGAATTTCCTCATTCTTTACAAACAGATTCCACAACGGACACTTCTGAAGTTTTTAAAATACCCCTTCAAGCAGTTTTCGCGATCTGTCGGATATACAAACAAAATTAGTCTTGATAGAATAGGATCAATTGATAGAAGCAACTCCCGTCATAAAAGTTTGTTTTATGAAAAATAAAAATTATCTATACTCCCAGGGATAACTCTGATTGAAGCAGTAGTGCCCAATCAATTTGTTCTGGATAAATGCATTTTAACTGATTCTTCAACTTGGTGCCAACCTAATGAAATAATCTCAACTTAATGCCAACACGACAAAATTATTAATTGGTCGCCAGTTATCAACTGTTTCGAATAGGTACTCTCTCTATATTATAGTTCTATAGTAACATATGATATGGACATTTCAATTATAATTAAGAGATTGGGAGAAGAAGAATATACATGCTAAAAGACGAACTTTAAACCCTTAAAAACCACCCTTAACCTAGCGCCGCAGTGCAGGATGGTTTCTTACAGCTTGGCGTTGTTGTCATTTGAGATGGGTGTCTGGCTTGGAAGTGTTTCGGCCGCATTGCAGGATGACTGTTAACAGTTGCCGAAGATCAACAGCTGGATTTTTTAGCTATTTTTCGTGATAGAGAAATTCTGATTGCAGATTCGTTCTCAGCGACCCCAAGTTTAGCCTGAAGGCTCAGAATGTCAACAATGTTTTTAAATAATTAAAAATCATCAAGAAATGTCATTAATATGGTAGTACACCACGTTTCTGGAAACATTTTAATTCCAATACCTTCTAACTTTCTAAATAAAATATTGTGGTCCACTGTATCAAAAGCCTTCTGGAGATCTAAAAACACAGCTATACATTTTTCTTCCCTGTCCAGTGTTTCAATAATTCTCTTAGTAACATTATATACAGCATCAGAAGTACTTACACCCTTACGAAAACCAAATTGGCAATTAGATAAAATTTCATATTTTTCCAAGAATTCGACCAAACGAGTCTTAACACATTTCTCAATCACCTTTGACAAACATGAAAGCAGAGAAATTGGGCGATAGTTCCCTGGATCACTTTTGTTACCATTCTTATGCAAAGGAATAACAGTGGCCTTTTTCAACTCGTCGGGGAAAACACCATTCAAAAAGCATAAATTTATTACATGAGCCAGAGGAACTGAAATTATGCGAGAATTTGAACTCAGACATTTAGAAAAAATTCCATCAAATCCTGGTGCTACCCCTTTCTTCAAGTTTTTAATACACATATCAATTTCCTCTGCTATGACAGGAAAAAAGAAAAACGAATTACAAAACAATCTATTAGTTTTTCCCTAAAAATCTTGTCCTTTACCTTAGTATTTTTTCAGAAATTCTTCTACCAACACTCACAAAATGTTCATTAAGCTCCTCTGCTATTTCATTTACTTGATAAGATCTCAAAATGCGATTATCCTTGGTAACCAACTCTTTAATAGAACAATTAGTTTTACAAGGGGTATCTGTTGCTTCATTCACAACCTTCCATACAGCCCTTAGATTATTTCCACATTCAACTAATTTATTCTTGAAATACTGTTCCTTTAGAGTTCGCAATGCCGACTTCAGTGTTCGATTATATGATTTAAAACAATCCATCAGCTGTACATTAAATGGTTGTTTACGAACCTTAAGAGACATTTTGTCTCTTCGCCTCATACATCGAAGAATACCATTAGTCACCCAAGGTTTGATTTTCTTTGTATTATTACTAATCCTTCTCCTAACAGTTTTTGCAGAGTCAAATAATGAACGAAGTCTATCATAAAACAAAGAGAAAGCTAGTCTGGGATCGTTCTCCTGAAGAACATCGTTCCATGTTTCTGTTTTAATTTTTGATTGAAAAACATCTTCATTAAATAATAAAGCCTGAATATCCTGGGAATCAGATTCAACATCTCTGCCATATGACAACCGGCTCTTACGTTCTACACAACACATCACTGCATTGTGATCTGTGATTGCACAATTATATATAGCTGATTTGAATAGACTATGCTTACTTTTCAAAAAGATCTGATCGATACACGATTCACTTAAAACAGTACATCTAGTACTGCCATAGAGATAATTTATAAAGCCATATTCAAGAAGATTATCCAAAAATCTATTACCCACATGAGACAAATTTTTATCAAGAATATCAATATTAGAGTCACCAACAATTAACCTATTTTCGAAATGTGCTGTGTCATTCAGAAAAATCTCTAGAGCATCCACAAAACACGCTACATCAGTTTCTGGTGACCTATATAAAGCTGTGCAATAAAACTCCAATTCATCATACACTAATTTGAAATTCAAAACATTGGCATAATCTATATCTACTTCCAAAATATTATAATTAAGTTCATTCTTTATGTATACTACAATGCCATCACATTTATTAAATTTTGTTGGCTTTATGATTTTGTTATAGCCAGAGATATCAAATCCAGTTATATCGTGTGTGAGCCAAGACTCAGTTAATACTATAATATCAAACGCGACATCAAGACCGGACAACAAAATACACAATTCATCAAAATTTTTCCTTATACTCCTAATATTTAAATGAAAAAGTTTTAAATTCGAATCATTGCAAAAAAAACTTTTACTTCGTTCAAATCACATAGATTAATTGATTCATTACTATTCATATTTTCTAAGTCATCAAGTAAATCACAAATATCCATTACAAACTTATAGAAATAAAAGGTTGAGTTACCAGTGATTTATGATTACCTTACAGCTTTGAAATATCGCTTTCATTTTTTATCACCACCACACTCTTGCTCGCTTCATCCTTTTTCACTAGAACGTTGCTGTCCCGAATCCATACAAAATCATATTTCTTTTCCATTGCGCATTTTTTAACTTCTCGGAAAAGTTGCATGACCGATGGCGAATGATGTTGGAAAGCGAGCACCCTGCTCTCAGGAAGAGCCTGCGAAATGCATTTCGATGATATTCCCGGGCCTCTATTATCTTTAATAGCAGATGATCTGAAACTGGAATACCAAGCTTCCTTGTCTTGTCGACGCAGAAAAATGAAGACTAATTTTGATTTATTTCTCAAATCTGTTTGTAAATCTTAATTCTATTCTTAAAATACATATCTTACTTAGTATAACAGAGCAGAAGAGAATTTGTTGTTTTATTTTTAAATATTGGTGATCTTTATCTTTGATGTAGAACATACAGTTGAATCTCAATTAGGCCTATACTGATTACAAGAGCAACATTTGTATGAAAATAGTATAAGAGAATGGAATTTTCTTTTTTCTTTTTTTCTTGATATTGTAATGTAAAATTATAAAATCTAATTATGTTATTAATATTACGATGTATATTAGTATCTTATGCTATCCAACATTCTAGAGATACACCATCCCTCATCACAAGCTTTGCTTAAAGAGGGATGCAACAATATTATTTAGAATATGATATTTTATGTAAATATTCATTATTTTATAAAGAATTTGTATTTTATGTTTGTAAGTATGAATTGTATATTAATTTTTTGTTGACATTAATAAATTGAAAAGAAAAATTGAATTTTACTGGTGACTGGAGTTTATAGGCAACACAAAAATAAGAATAAACGTGAGAAAGAAAACTGCTGATGAACGCGAATAAGACCGCCACTCCATTGTTCTATTGTCTCGGCTGCTTGGCTGAGCCTGGCTGGAGGGATCAAATAACCGACTGGATTGATCTTTCCTCTGTCTGCTAGGTGGAACTACGCCGACCATTGCTGGGTGGAAGACGTTACTGCGGCCGCTCGCATTCCCGGGGGCGCGACAGTCGAGACCGACGACATTCGAGACCTACGACCGTAGAGGACTGTTTTACATACACTGTTTTACAGTGTATGTATCATCATGTTTTACAGTCCTCTACGGTCGTAGGCCTCGACTGTCGGGAGTGTATGAAAATTAGAGTGGCCTCAACTGTCGCCTAACGCAGGCGACATTTGAGACCACTTTTTCAGGAGTCCTCTCCCGTCGTAGGTCTCGACTGTCGGGGCTGTTCAAAAATTAGAGTGGCCTCAACTGTCGCCTAACGCAGGCGACATTTGAGACCACTTTTTCAGGAGTCCTCTCCCGTCGTAGGTCTCGACTGTCGGGCCTGTACAAAAATTAGAGACTCGCTTGCAGCAGGCGACAGTTGAGGACACATCCTACTGCGATTCCAGACAAAATACATTTTATAATGATTATAACTTCTGATTTGTTGAAAACTAAATAATGGAAACTTCCTTCATAAAAAAAGCATATGAACTTTGAAGGTAGATAGTGCTTATCCTTGAAGGATTTTCAGAACGGTCATCTTTGTGAAGAATTACAGCTTAATCAGTAAAGTATTTCAAGCGTGATGAGCTCACATACAAACAGACAGAAAGACAGACACCATCTTATAGATGGATAGAAGATAGATAAATATTTAGATTTGTCAATGAAGGAGGCATAATGCAGTAGTAATGGATTCCCATTACTTAAAAATATGTTTAGGGACCATCATCCAAGTACTGGAATGTATATGGCTTGACCACCTTTGTTGACGAAACTCAATTGGCGGAGTCCTCTTTTTCAGGAGTCCTCTGCCGTCGCAGGTCTCGACTGTCGGGGCTGTACAAAAATTAGAGTGGCCTCAACTGTCGCCTAACGCAGGCGACATTTGAGGCCACTTTTTCAGGAGTCCTCTGCCGTCGCAGGTCTCGACTGTCGGGGCTGTACAAAAATTAGAGTGGCCTCAACTGTCGCCTAACGCAGGCGACATTTGAGGCCACTTTTTCAGGAATCCTCTACCGTCGCTGGCCTCGAATGTCGCCGGTCTCTACCGTCGCTGGTCTCGACTGTCGCAGGACTCTTCTGTCGTTTGCCTCGTTTGACATCGACCCGCATTCCACCAACGCTGCTATTATTTGCTGTCTCAGTGCCTAGTCCGAGTCAGACAAGCATCCAGCCTGCACTGCGGAGCTAGGTTTAGAGTTGAAATATCGCCAAAAGATTTCTTAGTGAGCACCTAGGACGTATAA
This sequence comes from Nilaparvata lugens, assembly GCF_014356525.2. NCBI lineage: Eukaryota > Metazoa > Arthropoda > Insecta > Hemiptera > Delphacidae > Nilaparvata > Nilaparvata lugens. The sequence continues at coordinate 33,771,909 of NC_052506.1, forward strand.
GGAAGCTATTTTCTCAGTTTTGTTGCAATCCATCCACTAGTTTTCCAGAAATCGTGACCAGTGAGATAAGAATTTTATAAGTATAGATATTTATTTTCATCTAAATACCGTGGAGTCATCTATAAGGTCTGCAGTGGCTCTTTCTATTACAAACCACTCTCGGTCTCAGACAGCATCGTATCGCACATGCGCTAGTAACGGTTTTTTCCCGTTCCATGCAGTCAGTTCTTTGAATGTAACATTCTTTGTGATGATGGTTACCGAGCACCTTAACATCTGCTTTGTTGAACGATACATAAGGATAGCAACACCATTGCAAATCACACACTGTCATTATAACGTGGACCTCACTATAGATACTCAAAGAATACTTTCGAATAACTATGTGATAACTGTGACCGTTGCTAGCCGTTACTCTGTATCTGAGACAAAGAGAAGCTGCTTTTCTATGAAGTAGAGCGGCTGATCCTCAACGTGACTGGTCTGAGGAGTACTCCGTTGATACAGTATCATACAGCTTTATGATACAGTACGACACAGTTGCATTAATGAGTGATCTGAGGTATTTCTGCTTCCTATTTATTGTGCGTTTGTCTTTTATCATAATGTATGTTGCATGTTGATGTTTATGTAATGCACTACAGTGCCATATTACAAAACACAATACCAATTATGAATTGCCCTTTCTTTTTTATAAAATTAAAACTTTTTATACAGCAGCAAAATTGAAGAAATGAATTATTAAACATACGGTAGACAGGGGTGACTTTGTCCCAATTTCGGGGTGTTAAAATTTTAAATAGCTTGCAATCAATACTCAAGTTGATACAAATTTCTTGCAATATTTTTTATTGCATTCTGAAATGTTTGATTAATACCTTATTTATTGAGATTGGTTGGCTCCATATGGCCATCCAGCAGATTTTTCAATGTTTTTCAGATGATCTTGTTTGCTCATGATGATGCATGCAGTACGAGAATAATGAATTTCTCTGTTAATCTCTGACCAATCTTAATAAATAAGGTATCCTTGAAATCTTGATAAAATTTTCTAACTTTTTTATCTCTTGTAAATTTTCTGTAAAATGAACGGTTTTCGTGAAATTTGCAATCAAAAATTTAAAATGACCGCCATTTTAAAAATTGACATTGAAATTTTTTTATTATATTTCTTAAAGTTGAGTCTTTATAGCATGAATTTAATATTCTTGCCAAATTTTAGATCAATACAACATATCGTTCTTGAGTGAAAAACAAAATGGCAGCTTTAAGGATAAACGCTGAGTTTTGGACACTTGAGGCTGTGCAAAGGCTAAAAATAAACTTTCTACTCCTGATATTTTCCAAAGTTTTTCGATTTTATACCATCAAGCTATCAAAATGCAAAAGTTTTCTCAGGAAAACATTTTTTTCCAATTATTACTTTTTGAGATATGAGCGCCAGAAGTTTGAATTTTTGGGACAGAACATTTCAAATTCGGTAAGATATAAATCCATGAGATTTGGAGGATGGATTCTTCATGGTATTGTTGATCTAGTAAAACAAACATTTTCTGAAAATATCGATTTTTGAAAAAGTTATTCAATTTACCAAAAATAACCAAAACTGAAAGTTATTTTTATAAATCCTCTAAATCTCATGGATTTATATCTCACCGAATTCAAATTCAAATTTATTGTTTTCATTTTTCATTACAATCAAATTTGATAAATCCATACAATTATAAAACTAGCTGCAAATAATAATCAGTGGATATAATGAACAACAAAATATTATATTTAACAAAAAACCAAACCACCGTGATGCTGATTATCAGTTGGATGATACTGACGTATGATGTATGACGTTGGATGACATAGCTTCAACTGGATGATGGAGATGATCAAATTTGAAGCTTCATGGAATAACATTTATTGCAAACAATAATGTTTTACTACTCACAAAAAAGCAAGAAGCTTTCGTACGTGAGTAGGAGTTGAAAAAAAAACACATTCACACACACAATCACACACAAGTATGTTTTTCAATCATAGACATATTTAATTTTCAATGAATATAGATATTAGTATTATATATACCGTATAACTAGTATAATTTAATTAGTATGATTTAATTAATTGGAGCCTATAACATCATAAGAATAATTTGAAAAAAAAAGAAATTTTGTATTTAAAAAGTAGGAAGTACAACAAAGAGGAAAATCACAAGGTTTTTTTCAAAGAGAAAAGGAAGGGAAAATTGCAAAAGCTTATACATTCATTCAAATTAGAAATCATCAGTCCACCACTCTAAAAAGGTTTTCTAACTCTATTGGTGACTGAAGCCATAGCCAAATTTCCAATTTATTGTAGAATTTCCTGTAATATCTCACACTTCTAAATTTCATTTGGTAGAAGATAAAAAAACTTGGGTCCGAGAAATAGAAAACATCTTTGAAATGTAGTGGAATTTGGCTTTGGGACTTTCAACATCAGTTGCATTGATTGACGTGACACCCGATGATCATCTTCATGAATGGGTCTAGCTGAAAGTCCTATACTACCACTCATTCTGTGAAACAAGGATAACACCTTCAGCACATAGATGTATCTGAAAGGGAGGATTCCCAACAGTTGGAAAATTGGAAAGGTATGAGTCCTTCTATTCACACCATGAATAATTCTTACCACTGATTTCTGCAGTGTGATTAGGCTTTTAAAATGAGATAGGAAAGTAGACGCATAACAAGAGATTCCATATTCCAGTCGACTATTGAAAAATGCAAAATACATGACACGTAAAATACTCACTGGAAAGAATTGCTTCAATTGATGGAATCTTCATAGCAAATATAATAGGTACATCTTGATTTTCTGTATATGTAGATTCCAATTTGAAATGTTCTGTCCCAAAAATTCAAACTTCAGGCGCTCATATCTTAAAAAGTAATGATCGGAAAAAATCTTTTCCTGAGAAAACTTATGCATTTTGATAGCTTGATGGTATAAAAATCGAAAAACTTGGAAAAATATCACGAGTAAAAAGTTTATTTTTAGCCTTTGCACAGCCTTAAAATACGACATTTGTAGTCTCCTATCATCCAGGAACAATACCCTAAAATGTTCGTCACTACTTCTGAAACAATCTGTATTATTATCATTATCAAATAGAATGACATTCCTTTTTAAGTAGCCTAGTTGCTTATAAACGAATAAAAGAGAAGCTGCTATCTGCCAGTATCAGCTCCAGTCACAGTGCTCGGTAATCACAAAGAGCGTTACATTCAAAGAACTGACTGAACAAGAAAGAACAGTTACTTGCACTTGCGCATTACGGTGCTATGTCAGACAGAGAAAGGCGTATGTTTGTTTATTTTGGTTGGGATTTGTGAGGTTAACCTCCGTTTGTTGGTTTCGTGTCAAGTTTTCTTTTACAGTTTGTAGAAACTTTGATACATTATAACTTTTGAAAAACCTTTTTATTTTCAATCGAAATTGACTCTGTACATTAAGCAAATAATGGATTTGACGGTATATAACGATATAAAAAGTTTCATAAACCAATACAGAGGATTATCCAGATTCTGTCTCAGAGAATTAATCAACTTGTATCCAAGGTAAGAAATTTGAAAAGCATTTTGCAAAACAAGTAATCACATAAAATTTTTAAATTGAATTGTATTTCTGAAATTAACTCTTGGTTTAATTTAATGCAAATATTGTTTATTGGAATCACTATAGGCTACATTCTTAGTTTTGATGATTCATTTGATATAAATCGTAAACGCTAACACTCCTAATTCATCTGCCGCCATCATGTTTGTACAAGATAATGTGCAATCCAATGAGTCATCGTGTCATTGAATTTAATAAATCTATAGTCTATGTGCTCCAGCCGTCACGGCAGGTCCATTTTCTTTAAGCTGGGTTTTCGTTTATGCGTGAATGCCGTCGTCGACCACGACAGGGAGAGAATCTCCGATTGGTTAGATTTCAATTTGTCTACATAACCTAAAAGATTATTTTCAATTAATATGTTCTAATGGGGCAGGTTGAGCTTATTCTTTTAAATGGCAGTATGTTGATATTATTGGAAATGTTTAACTCTTTAATAATAAAGACAAATAATAAAAAAGTTATTTGATCAGCTGTTTTAGCACACTTGAAAAGTACAGTGACCAATATCTACAAACCACCAGGCATTATATGGCCACCTGCAGTGATTCCAATACAACCACATCCTGCAGTCTATGTGGGTGATTTCAATAGCCACCACGAACAGTGGAGATATAAGACGGAAATGGTGAAGCAGTGGTGGAATGGGCTGAAGATGAGAATCTGAATTTACTATTTGATGCTAAGGATAGGTTTACTTTCAGATCAGCAGCGTGGAGCGAGAGTAAAATCCAGATCTATGTTTTACTTCAAGTGACAGCAAAGGCCAACCACTGCCAGCCACCCGGAAGGTTCTCTGTGACTTCCCCCACAGCCAGCATCGCCCAGCTCTCATAGAGATAGGCATTCAAATCCCACTTGTAAGATCCACACCCCAACCAAGATGGAATTTCAAAAAAGCAGATTGGGAGAGATTCTCGAAAAAGCTGGATAAATGCCTAGGTTGGATACCGCCGACAAGCAAAAACTATGGTAGATTCATTGGAGCTGTTGAAAGCGCTGCTAAAAAGTGCATCCCAAGAGGGTGCCGTCGAGAATACATTCCGGGATGGTCTCAAAACAGCAATGAATTGTACCAAACATTTTTGGAGACTGTTGACGAAATTATGGCTGATGAGCTACTCCACAGCCTTGATGAAGTGAGGAAAGAGAAATGGGTGGAGATGGTTGAGAGCATGAACTTCCAAAACTCAAGTCGTCAGGCATGGACCTTGCTGAGGAAGCTGGGGAGTGGAGCACCCATGAAGAGACAAAAAACAGATGTTTCAGCAAATACCATAGCATCTCACTTGGTAGCAACATCCAAAGCGAGAATAGACAAGGCACATACAATTGAAATAAAACGAGAACTGAGATGCCTGGAAAGAGAGCCAACAGAGAGCGAATTTAGCCGTCCTTTCACTTCACAGGAAATTGAACTGGCACTGAAGTCCATAGCCCCGCAGTAAAGCACCAGGGTTTGACAGCATCAACCCGGAATTCCTAATAAATTGTGGAAAGTATGCAAAGGTTTGGTTGGCTGGATTCTTCACTGATATAATGCAAACTGGTATTATACCCAAAGAGCTTAGGCAATCAAAGATCATAGCAATCTTGAAGCCAGGAAAACCTGCAAACACACCCACGAGTACAGACCAATTGCATTATTATCAGTGACATATAAACTATTGGAGAGGCTGATTTATAATAGGATCAGCCTGAAGGTATTTGAAAGTGTCCCAATCGAACAAGCTGGATTCAGACCTCACCGAAGCTGTGTGGACCAAGTACTCTCACTCACAACATGTATTGAAGCTGGATTCCAGAACAAGCTAAAGACCTCTGCTGCATTTATCGATTTATCAGCAGCATATGATACTGTGTGGAGAGAGGGAATGATTTACAAGCTCCTTAAAGTAATAAACTGCAAAGTGACTGCTCGACTCCTGAACAATATGCTGAGTGGCAGAACTTTTAAAGTCATCCTGGGCTCTGATATGAGTACACAAAGAAAGTTCAGGAACGGCCTGCCTCAAAGGTCAGTGCTTGCCCCTCTCTTGTTTAGTCTGTACATTGTAGACATGCCAGAGACAACATCAAGAAAATATGGCTATGCTGATGATTGGGTGTTAACAACTCAGAGCAGGTCGTTTGAGGAGACAGAAAAGACTCTCACAGCTGACTTGGGGAAACTGGGAAAATACTTTAGCAGATGGCGCCTCCAACTGAATGCCAGTAAAACCGAGATTGCTTGCTTCCATCTCAGTAACAAAGATGCAAACAGGGAGCTCCGCATCCAATTTGAAGACAAGTGGCTCACTCATTGCAAAACACCTAGATACCTTGGCGTAGTACTTGACAGGACACTTTCTTATAAGGAGCATCTTACAAAATTGGTGGAGAAGCTGAAGTCCAGAAACAATATCATCCAAAAGCTCTGTGGAACTTCTTGGGGAGCTTCAGCTTCTACATTGCGCTCTTCAGCCCTGGGTCTTGTGTTCTCAACTGCTGAGGTTTGTGCACCCGTGTGGCTGAATAGCTCGTGCGGAGGGTTAATGCTCAGTTGAATAATTCAATGAGGTTGGTTGCTGGAGTCATAAAATCGACACCATTAGAATCGCTCCCGGTGCTGAGTCACATTCCACCCCCCAACCTCCAACGCATGACTGCACTAACAAGAGAGTTCAATAAGATCCTGCAAAATCAAAACTTGCCAATACATGGGGATATAGAACATGCCAATCAAATCTGCCTGGTGTCTCGAAAGCCTCTGACCAGAACGGCATTACATGCTCTGGATGGTGAGTTCAGTTTAACAGACGCCTGGAAACAGGAATGGCATGCAAGGCAAATCGATCTTACCCCATGTATCACCGAAAAGTCACCAGGTTTTGATTTGCCTCGCAAACTATGGTCAGCTCTAAACAGGATCCGAACTCAGCATGGAAGATGTGCCTATGCGTTGCACAAGTGGGGAAAGGCTCCAACACCTTTTTGTGGCACTGTGCAAACTATAAGACACATTGTAGAAGAGTGCACAAGAACAGCTTATGAGGGCAGGCTGGATGACTTCCTGGTAGCTACACCAGATGCAGTGGCATATTTAAATTGACTAGATATATGTTTATAACTTTTAAAATTTTAGTTTTTAATTTGTGTTCCACCTTTTTTCAAACTTGTGACTAAGATGACTGTGACTTATGTTAGATAACATAAAGATTTGTGTTGTAGGGCCATACGCTAAATAAATAAGCACACTTGAAATTTGAACAATATGAATGTCAACAATGCTTGTCATTGTTGACTGCAGAAATTTACGCATAAACGAAAACGTACCTTTAGAGGCGAGGCTATAAGCAGGCAAAGTTAGTAGATAGAATAAGAATAACGTTGATAAGCAGGCGTGTCGAGACACATGGTTAGAGCAATACCTACTATTACTTCAGGCCCCACAACTGAAGCTATGATAAACTATGATGTCATCACATGTAGATTGATGATCTACTAGTGATAGGCAAGCGAAATAAGAGTGCTGATGCTTGTTAATACATCTGATATGGTAACCAACAAAAAATCAATTACAAATTTTATTTTCACGGTCTTCCATTTCAATGAATATGGTTTGTTTATCATTCTTCTAATATTCGTTTGTAAAAAGTAATGGTAAATTTGGGGTTTTAAATCATGGGATTCTGTTGTTGTGTACCCAATTGTTGCGAGAATTATAACAAGACTCCAAAAGTTCCTGCATTTTCTTTTCTGAGAGATTAAACTTTGAAACAAAAATGTATACAAGCGATAAGAAAAAATAACTTCAATCCCACAAAACAACAGTTTACATGAAGTGTAAAAGAACAGTGTAAATAAAGTGAAAGAAAAATTTAATTAAAGTGTGAAAGAACAATGAAAATGAATAATGTGAAATAACAGTGTAATTAGAGTGTGAAAGAACAGTGTAAATAAAGTGTGTGAAAGAACTGTTGAACAAATAAGTTAAAAAGTAAATGTAAGTGTTGGAACTGTCCATAAAATCATAAGTTTAAAGGTTTTACCAGGACCTGGTTCTACCTAACTGAAAAACATTCTCCTGATGGGTCTTTCTGTACCACAGATTAATATTGTGATCAAGCCTGTGGGTGCCTTTTTCCTAAAAAAGAGTTACATCATTACATCAGGACCTCATAAATACCGGACCTGAGCATACAAACAAGATGGCCGCCATAGATGGTGGACTTACTGCCATCAGCTAGGTTCCAGCTCTCTCTAATAACTTATTACTGTTCTAAATCATTTTTTAGAATTTAAATAAGGTTCTTATCAAAGAAGTAATTATTTGATAGGGTAACTGGATTTTATTTATTCTCATGCATATAGCATTCAAGTGCATTCTGATGCATGTGAATTCACATGCATATAGCTTATAATTATCGTTACTTTATTCTAGCCTAAGAATGTTCTCAAGTTTTGCGACTTTGCTTGCTTGGGCAACTAATTATTTTTCTTCTTGTTGCAGTAATTGTTCTAAAATATATTGCCCAATATGCATAAACATCATACACACAGGAAGATTTTTGTTTGGATTTGTATTTGGAAATTGATCAATCTGATAAATTCAAAATTGTGTTTGAATTAAGTTATCATTTAAGTTATGTAAGTAACATAACCCTCAGACTGTGTATACCAAATTAAGGTTTGAAGCAGTTTTGGGCAAATGCCTATTGTTTTTACCTGAATTGTATTTGCATATGAATTATAAATATTATAATGATAAGCTAAATAATACCTCTACACACAATTTAATTGTGTTGTAAGAAGGCTGATTTGGAAAAATTTTAGGGAAGGCACCATCACATAGTTTTACTCTTTTTCTTGGAACAGTCACATAAGAACCATCTTCACACAAAAACTTGTCTTCTTTAATAATGTCTGATGCTCTAAAATGATTGATACACACAGCCGAATTTTTAGTGACTTTATAATATTTCCTATGGATACAGCTTATCCACTTTTTAAGCAAATAGTGTCACTAAGGGGGTTTTTCTATGATAGTTTGATCTACACCCAGGGACACAACAATTAATAGGCATGTTCAATTAAAACTGTACTTATTGTAGCATGTTGTTGTATAAAGCTAAATGTTGAGTTGAGGATGATAAACAAAAAGTAATTCACGGTTGAATAATATAAAATTATTGTTAAAAAGGTGAAGACGAAATTATTTCAAACTCCCTTGTAACGAACAATGTAAATTAAAATAGTATAAAAGAATTGGTAAATTCTAGTGTTAGTGCTATGCATCCTGTACCTATTTTAATAAATAATGACAACACAAAAATATATCATGACGAACATGCATTTGATTTAAGTGTTAATGCAACTAATGACAAATCAAAAAACAAAATTGATGCTAACAAATTAATAAACACAGCTTTTTTGACTGAGCAAAAGAATTAAAACATTTTTTCAAGTAGAATGGAGTTATGTGATTTGACAAATGAAAATGAAGATGATGAACATTCAAACTGGAAACTTGTAACTAAAGGAAAAATAGTAATTCAAGAAAAAACACCTTATCTACAAACAGTAAAAATACACAAAGCAAGAGAGCAGATAGCAAGGACAAAGGTGAAATGAATTATGCAGAGGCTGCAAAAACAAACATGTCTAAACCAAATAAAAATATAATTGTAGGATCTAGTAATCTAAATGATGAATTAGGACCCAAATCTATCCTGGTGGGAGAGAAAAAGGCGTGGTTTCATCTGGGTAAAGTTAAGAAAGGAACAACCGAGGAAAATGTAAAAAGTTTCATGTCTATGTCATTTCCAGGCCAAAGTATCATGATCAAAAAGTTGGATAGCAAGAGTGATACCTATGTAATTTCAAACTAGGTGTGGAATATGACAAGAAAGAAGAAATAATTGATAGTGCGAAATGGCCAAGATTTATCACCTTGAGACGTTTTTTATTCAAAAGGTTTCAGGGGGGGGGGGTACTGAAGTAGACTTAGAAAATCAGGAGAAAGTTCTGAGAAAACTGGACATGAAACTGAATTTCATATTTTTGAATGTTCAATGTCTTAGAACAAAATCAGATGTCCTTGAGATTTTCATAGAGGACATTGACCCCAGCATTCTATGTGTATCTGAGCACTGGCTGAGAGAGGAGGAGGCTGATTTTTATGGGAATGTTGGTGGACTGGATCTGGCTAGCATCTATTCAAGGCGCATCCACAGAAATGGTGGATCAACAATTTTTTGAAGAGAGGTATCAGGTATGTGGAACTGGATGTTCGGTGTCACTGTGTGGAGCTATCAATGGAGCTTGTGGCAATCAAACTAATTGAACATTCCATCACTGTGGTCTCCATTTACCACTCTCCGGATGGTGATTTCAAGCAATTCATGGAGCTTCTGGAGGATCTCCTGATTTCATTCACAGAAAAGCAGGATTCAAGGTTGATAATTGGAGGGGATTTCAATATTCATCTGGAGGCCCCATCCAGGGAGAGAGATGTCTTCACAAACCTTCTTCATGGACATGGGCTTTTCATTGTGAATCAGCTCCCAACAAGAGGATCGGCATGCTTGGACACTGTTATCACAAACTTTGATTCCTGGGAGTGCACGGTTGAAGTCATTGATCCCATGCTGTCAGATCACTCCGCAGTGGTTCTGTCATTGAAACAGAGTATGAGGAGTGAGCCATGGCACTCAGATTACAGCTTCAGCAGCAGACCAGTAAGAGGAAGAAGTTCTGAATTTGCTTTTGACATGTTGATTGCTGGATACATGAGTGTCTTCAACTCAGTTTTTCCAAAAATCAAAAGAAAAAACCTGAGAGGTACAAGAAGTTCTCATTCTTATCCAAGAGCTAAATCATGGTTCTCTGAAGATCTAGTCGAACAAAAAAACTCGGTGACATTACTACACCATTGTTACAAGTCAGCAGTGATCCTGGAGGAGAAAGTGGAAAAGTATGGACAATATTTGAGACAAAACAAACTGTACAGGCAAATGGTGAGACAAGCAAAAAGAGTGTATAACACATGCACCATCGAAAATGCTTCAAATAGTTGTAGAGCTGCCTGGGAGGTCATGAACAGACATCGTCCAAAAAAGCCAAGAGTGAGATCTAATATTAGTCCAGACAATTTCAATAACTTTTTTTGTGAGTTCTGTCGAAGAAGTATTGACTAATATGGCTGTGGCAGACACTGACCCGGTGGAGAATGTTACTAACACGGTACACAGGATGGATGTATGGGAGGAAATAACCACTGATAGAGTCAAATGTATTGTCAGGGGCCTGAAAATTTCAAAAACTCGGGACATATTTGGCCTATCAACATTTGTATTGATAGACACCATTGATCCCATCGCAGAGCAAATGGCTACAGCAGTCAATCATTGCTTCAGATTAGGAGTTTTCCCTGACACATTAAAACTAGCAAGGGCTCTGCCAATTCATAAGAAAGGAAATACAGAACTTCCATCAAACTTCAGACCTATTTCCATAGTACCTACATTGTCCAAAGTTATTGAGACCGAGATGAAGCAGCAAATCACAAACTTCTTTGTGAGAAACAACCTCCTCAACCAGGCCCAACATGGTTTTAGAGGTGGTCGTTCAACTGCTAGTGCACTTATGTCCCTGACAGAAAAAATACAGTCAGCTTTTGAGTATGGAGATTTCCTTTCAATCACGCTTTGCAACCTGAGCAAGGTGTTCGACTGTGTGCCTCATGGTATACTTGTCAAGAAGCTGAAGAAGTATGGTGTACAGGGAACAGTAACTAAACACACTAAGAAGCTACCTAGAAAATAGAAGGCAAGTGGTCTCACTTGAGGGAGCCTCATCAGGCATTAAAAATGTGGATCATGGTGTGCCACAGGGCTCAGTGTTGGGTCCCCTGCTTTTCATCCTGCTTATGAATGACTTCCCAAACAATGAGAGCTCCATACTCTTTGCAGATGATACCACATTGACTGCTAGAGGTAAAACTGTGGAAGAAGTGGTGGAAAGATCAGTTCTCCAACTAAATGTTGCCAGGATCTGGTTTGCAGCAAACAAGCTGATGCTAAATGATGATAAAACAAACTTACTGGTCTGTTCCCTAAAGAGGACAACATTGGAGGCAGAGCCTGTAAAGTTCCTGGGCTTCTGGATAGACAGCAGGTTGCGATGGAGCTATCATGTGACAGAAGTCTGCAAGAGATTGTCCAGGGTGATATACCTGCTTAGGAAGCTGAGACATATTGTCTGCAGAGACTACCTGTTATCAGCTTACCATTCCCTGTTTCACAGTCACATTGGATTTATGGACTACTGCTGTGGGGACATGCACCTTTTTGTCACAATGTGCTACTACTACAAAAGAAGGCAATCAGAATCATCTCTTTTGCAGGACATAGAGATCATTGTAGGCCACTTTTCAAGGAACTGAAAATTCTCACCATATACAGTCAGTATGTTCTGTCCTCTTTGATCTATGTCAGGGACAATCAGCCTAAGTTGGTGAGCCACAACACTCACCATGCTACCAATCTGGAAGTTCCTCGCAGCCGGTTGGCCAGCACACAGAGAAGTTTTCTAGCAGCTGCACTAAGATTTTATAACAGACTCCCAATTGAAGTGAGAAATAAACCTCGCACTAGATTCTGCTCTCTCATCAGGCAGGCATTAATGAATAGACCAATTTATTCATTGACTGAGCTGGCTGAGGAGCCACTATTTTAAAACTGTTTTATTCATTGACTGAGCTGGCTGAGGAGCCACTATTTTAAAATATTTTAAAACCTTTGACACAGTCTGTCTGTTACCCCCAGTCAAGGACGAATACATCAAGTATCAAGTATTGTTGATTAAAACACTGAATACACTTCGAATACTCAACACACACTATACATTTTGAATTCTTAGAAATTTACTATTCACAATTTGAATTCATTGAACACTTACTAAACACTTTGAATACTAAAAAAATCTAATTTGAATCTCTATTACATTTTACATAATTAATTATAGAATGATAATTAATCAATCATAAAACTCGCAAATCTTATAAAGCCCGTGACATTTGTGAAAAAACTTCACTTAACTACAACTAAATACTTAGAACTGAAGACAGCATAACCTGTGTTGAGACTCCACCACATATCGGCGCCATTTTACCTAGACTTTCACCAATACCTACTATTACTAGTAATAGTAGGTATTGCTTTCACACAGTCGCAGGTCCGGTATTTCGGAGGTCTTGGTTACATCTAATTATCTAATTTGGTTCACCTTTGATTAACCCTTAGACCAGTTATAGAATAGACACGGCCCATTGTATATTCATACTGAAAGTCGATGAAGCCAACATCTACTGTCAAATCCACCCGTCACAACGGTGACGTCACGCATCGTATAGAAATTATAGAAAACTTTTTTTAGTTTGTTGTGTAAGTGTTTGTGGTGTTTAACTTACATTGTTGTTAATTAAACAATGCATTGTTGTTAAACATAGCTTGTTTTCCATAGCAGATTGTTATTTATTTATGTAATTATTATTTATGAAAATGGTAATCTCCTGTGCAGCATATAATTGCACTGAAATTTTTAGGAAAAAAGCGGAATATCTTTTCATGCATAAGTTAAAATTTATACACATAAATATTGTAAGTTGTAACTGTAATATTATCCTTGGTTATGATGTAAGTGAACTTATTGCAGCATGACAATAAATTAGTTTTGTAGGCTACCGTACCTTTTTATTTTCAAAACACATTATAACTTTGAAGCCGATATCACATAACACATTATAACTTAACCTATATAGTTTTTGCCCGTAGCTAGAAATAACCTAAAAACACCATGAATCGGAAATAGACACAATCTGAAAGTTTTCCATATGATTCGTGACGTCAAGATGGGTGGATTTGGCAGTAGATGTTGGCTTCAGAGGCTAGACTTCCCAGAGTGTCTATTCTATAACTAGTCTAAGGATTAACCTCGCCTTTGACGCTTTGATTCTGATACAGGCTATCATTAAGTATTTTTGGTTCAGATGAATTTATCAATAGCTCTATCACTGAATCGAATATGTCTATCAAGCTGAAAGTATGGAGAAATTATTGCATTTTTGGAATAAAGTGTTTTTATTAGGGATGGGTATCGAAAGACAAAGCATCGATGTTTTGAACATCGATGTTTTTTTTATCCTAACATCGATAAGTGAAAAACATCGAACAGTAAACATCGATGTTTTTTGAACATCGATGTTTTTAAACATCGTTTATCGCCCTACGTTTTTATGGATGATACTATTAGTCCAGTTAATATAGACAAAAAAAAAAGGGGGTGTGCTTGCAATTTATATTGTAGTTCTGATTTTTTAATATATTATTTGGGTACATAAGACAAGTCCAGAACCAATTTCTTCATTCAAGATTTCCTTGTGCTAGATACAAGATAGCCCAAAAACCTCGTATTTTCGGCTCATTTTCCAGTTTACAGCTATTTCTGCCAAGTCTCTCCCAGATTATATAATTCTGAAAAAAATGAGATCACTCGGAACTCTCTATCTCCAATTACTTTGTTATAATTATTAATCCAAGTACTTTGTTATAATTTTTCAAAAATGAGTAAAATTTGAAGAAAAAATCAATTTTCATGAATTTTAGTTTTTAATCTTCCGATTTTTACAATTTAGGTGTATATTTCAAAATCCCTCTAGGCGTATTTTTGTGCTATACAATCTGAGATCAGGTAGAGCGCTCTATGTCATATAGATTTCCAGGTACACCTGACAACAATGCTCCTTGTATTGTGGAAAACACCTCATTTTCAGCTTCAACCATCATCACCATCTACTTTGTCCTCACATTGATATTTCGCACAATGACATAAGTTCATGGGTAAGAATCACCCGTTAGATGCACTTAATTTCAGTATTTCCTAGTAGAGGCACGCCTCAGTAGAGGACACCTCAAGGATCAAAATTTCAAACACTTATAATTTACTTGCTCACACTTGCTTTACATGCTCAGATTTCATCTTACTACACTTAATTCTTCTCGGCTCGCCAAGGCGGTTCAAAATCATGCATCAACAGTCAAATTCGGTCAAAAAATAGAAAATTTATTGTTGAGTGTAGGTACTTCATATTCAATACATAAGAAATGGCCAATTTCTATATTCAAAGCTATGTATCTCGGTAACCCCTTATTATAAAAATTATTACATGATCTTGAAATGTACAATAGAATTTTCTATTTCATCTGCTGTAAACAATTAATGAAAGAATATGCTCGTAGAGTGAGATTTGATTGTTGAAAAAAATCCGGAAATTGTAGATATTTTTCTCATATTAACGGTTTTGGCAGTTCCATGATAGCGAAAAGTGATTCAAGATGGATTTTAGGCAACTGAGCTCGTAGAGGATGAATTTATCTACAATTTGTAATTAACCGTAAGTTTCTATGATGTATCAGACTCGTTTTAGAAACTCTTGATCAACAGTAAAATTACGAAAAAAATTTAAAAACTGGAATCGCCATTTTTAAAATCTTAACTTCCAAATTGTTTTGGAATCGAAAGTATTATTTTTTATTGTAGTGGGTAGAGGGGGACAATTTTCACATTCTCACTAGATTTGGAAATTTTATCAGAAGTATTTCACAAGACATGCAACTTTGAATATAGAAAATTGGTCATTTTCTGTGTTTTGGAATATGGGCTTAAGTACACTCAACAATAAATTTTCCATTTTTCGACCGAATTTGACTTATTATGCATGATTTTGAACCGCCGTGACGAACCGAGAAGGATGAAGTGTATTAGTACGATGAAATCTGAGCATTGTGTATGTGTTTGAAATTTTGATCCTTGAGGTGTCCTTAAGCGCGCCTCTCCACTAGGGAAATACTGAAATGAAGTGTATCTTACGGGTGATTCTCATAGAACATAATCTCAAGAACTTATGTCGTTGTGCGAAATATCAATGTGAGGACAATGTAGTTGGTGATGATGCTTGAAGCTGAAAATTAGGTGTTTTTCACAATACAAGGAGCATTGTTGTCAGGTGTACCTGGAATATGAGATAGATCGCTATACCTGATCTCAGATTGTAGAGCACAAAAAGAGCTTCTAAAGTGACTACAATTTTATCTGGAGCTATTGTTCCAATATTTCAACAGTTACTAACTGGAATCACAGCAATTTTGGATTTGTGGTATTCAAGTAACAGCCTTCGAATAATTGAAGTCAGGTTGTGACTAGGAAGATACATCAACTCTAGTTCACAAGATTTGGCATCTTCATGGTTTAGTCTGAAACCTCTCGGGATATCCTTGAGGATTCGGTCTTAAAATTTCACCCTAAGCTAATCTT